>NW_017307115.1:90126-90755 GCF_000935625.1 Nanorana parkeri | reverse complement strand
GACGCAGCAAAAAAAAAAAAAAAAAACCTGCTGACTCCATACTTTTGTAGCTTAACACACGGTGTCCCGGGGGCCGCGCGGCGGCGGGGTGACGCGGCTGTGATTTAGTGCCGGCCTGTGCGTTTCATTATTACACGGCCTGTCACCGAGGACCGATGGCTCCCTGGGACGGCTGTGACAGCTGAGCCGCCGTCTTTGCTGCAGCTCGCTACTGGATGCGTTGAGGACCCGTTTACACTCGGCGGGGTAATACACCGCCGTTAACGCGCAAGACGGAACGCGTCAACGTGCATTATGTAAAAGTACTGCCACAGATGTATTACATACACCATTTCGCTGCTCTTTAATGCTGTCACTGCGGAAGGGGGAGGAGGGGGGGGGGCACAGAAAAAACAGAAGATGCCATCGGCTGCCTGAGTAAGGGTACAGCAGCCGTGGTGTATGTAATTCATCCTTGGCAGTCATAGGGTTAAAATAAAGTCAGTAGCATTAACGTAGCAGTTTTCATTTCTTCCCCCTGACAAAGTTTTATGCCTTCATCCTGCCAATGGATCCATTATTCTTTCCACTTCCTGTAGCAAGCCAAGCTGTCCAGAAAAAGTAACAGTTACAGGGGTTGGGACAAACCA
>NW_017307115.1:88237-90036 GCF_000935625.1 Nanorana parkeri | reverse complement strand
GAGGGGCTTACAATGGTTTGCTTTTATTGATATGGGTAAGGGTTTAATTGCAACGCACTGCACGCATTATACACAACATTACAGGTGATCTGCGGTGCCTGGCGTAAGTGCGTTGGGCACAATTCAGCTAAATAGCACCACAATGCATCACACTGTGCTTGCGATAACCACCAGGGGCGTGTTTACCACGAGGTGAACATGGCGTTTGCCTGGAGCAGCACTCTGGTGGGGTTTGCAGGGACTCAGGTGGTCTGTGCAAGGTCTATGGTGTGTTCTGCGGGGTCTCTGGTGGGATTTGCAGGGTCTCAGGTGGTCTGTGCAAGGTCTATGGTGTGCTCTGCGCAAGGTCTCTGGTGGGGATTGCAGGATCTCAGGTGGTCTGTGCAAGGTCTATGGTGGGCTCTGCAGGGTCTCTGGTGGGGTTTGCAGGGACTCAGGTGGGCTGTGCAAGGTCTATGGGGGGCTCTGCAGGGCCTCTGGTGGGGTTTGCAGGGACTCAGGTGGGCTGTGCAAGGTCTATGGGGG
This sequence comes from Nanorana parkeri, assembly GCF_000935625.1. Lineage (NCBI taxonomy): Eukaryota > Metazoa > Chordata > Amphibia > Anura > Dicroglossidae > Nanorana > Nanorana parkeri. The sequence continues at coordinate 89,511 of NW_017307115.1, read as the reverse complement.
GCTCTGCAGGGCCTCTGGTGGGGTTTGCAGGGACTCAGGTGGTCTGTGCAAGGTCTATGGTGTGTTCTGCGGGGTATCTGGTGGGGTTTGCAGGGACTCAGGTGGGCTTTGCAAGGTCTATGGGGGGCTCTGCAGGGTCTCTGGTGGGGTTTGCAGGGACTCAGGTGGGCTGTGCAAGGTCTATGGTGGTCTCTGCGGGGTCTCTAGTGGAGTTTGCAGGGACTCAGGTGGTCTGTGCAAGGTCTATGGTGTGTTCAGCGGGGTCTCTAGTGGGGTTTGCAGGGACTCAGATGGGCTTTGCAAGGTCTATGGGGGGCTCTGCGGGGTCTCTGGTGGGGTTTGCAGGGACTCAGGTGGGCTGTGCAAGGTCTATGGTGGGATCTTTGGCGGTCTCAGCCTGAGACCTTGCAAAGCCCACCAGAGATCCTTTACAGCCCACCTGAGACCCCGGCTTCCCTGCGACGCTAATAGCGCAACCTGTGAGAAGCTGTATCCAGCGACTGACAGCTTACGCAAAATGTCTTGAACAGGAAGAGGTGGGACAAATTTAGATGGGGGTGGGGTGCCGCGCTTTGTCTTGCCTACGGCAGCACGAAACCTAACTACACCGCCGGCGGTAACGCACGCTTTTTACCATGCACGCTGCCGATGGGCATTTTGGCTTTGGCATTCAAAGTGGCGCACCTCTAACTTTGCTCAGGGCTTGTCACTTGTCACGCACTGTTCTGTCGGAGCCAGCCCCGCCCCCATCTACGCGCCGCGGGATGACAAAAAACTGGAGCACTGCTTTGTGGTTGCTAGGTGACGGGGATGCTGCTGTCGGCGGGGTGCACAATGCTAGCTGTTGGTAATAATGTTATATTTTTATTTCCCCCCAATATTAATCATAAGCGCAATTATCCTTTAAAGAGAACCTGTCACTCTGAAGGCAGGTGGCCTCATACGCCCGGGAAGGTAACGTCTCTTGATTGACGCGCGGTTTTGGGTTTTTTTTAGCGTGGCGCAGCCCCTTCAATTAACTGGAAATTCTTAACACCCATGAAATTAACAGACATGTCAGCGCGCTAAAAAAGAAGATTAAAAAAAGAAGCGTGTCTGGCGCGCCTCGGCGACATTAGAACAGGAATTTCCGAGCGTTTGGGAGATTTTTACGATAATTATTTCCAGGACTCTTCAGAACGAGGGCAACAAACAGCGTCAAATGGAGCCGTTCATTTCTCCTCCGCTTTCACAGATGTAATTAGCGGAATTTAATTAGTCATGGCAGTATGGTG
>NW_017307115.1:72834-87679 GCF_000935625.1 Nanorana parkeri | reverse complement strand
ACACCGCCCCTCCCTGCAATCCCATCCCTGACACCGCCCCTCCCTGCAATCCCATCCCTTACACCGCCCCTCCCTGCAATCCCATCCCTGACACCGCTCCTCCCTGCAATCCCGTCCCTTACACCGCCCCTCCCTGCAATCCCATCCCTGACACCGCCCCTCCCTGCAATCCCATCCCTTACACCGCCCCTCCCTGCAATCCCGTCCCTTACACTGATCCTTATATATATGTATGTGTGTGTATATATGTATGTGTATGTACATATGTATGTGTGTGTATATATGTATGTGTGTGTATATATGTATGTGTATGTATATATGTATGTATGTGTGTGTATATATGTATGTGTGTGTGTATATGTATGTGTATGTATATATGTATGTGTGTGTATATATGTATGTATATATGTATGTGTGTGTGTATATATGTATGTGTGTGTATATATGTATGTGTGTGTGTGTATATATGTATGTGTGTGTATATATGTATGTGTGTGTGTGTATATATGTATGTGTGTGTATATATGTATGTGTGTGTATATATGTATGTGTGTGTATATATGTATGTGTGTATGTACATATGTATGTGTATGTATATATGTATGTATGTGTGTGTATATGTACAGTATATATGTATGTATGTGTGTGTATATATGTATGTGTGTGTATATATGTATGTGTGTGTGTATACATGTATGTGTGTGTGTATACATGTATGTGGGGACAGTTAAGCTAAACTAGATGGGATTTGAGGAATGTTTTCCAGGAAGTATTAGATTGTTTAGTAGAAGAATAAAAATAAGTTATGTAATATATATATTTATTTCAATGTATTTATCAAGCGGAAATGTCTATGTCGGATATGCTGTCCAGATGGAAGTCTGTTTTGTATTAATATGTAAAAACTTTAAATAATATATATAAAAAAAAGAACTGTCGCCTGAACTTTACCAAATACACTAAATGACGTTTTAGTAAAAGGATACAAAGTGGCCATTGTGGGATCCCCGGGAACAGTTCGCCGTTTAATCTGAGCCGCGCGGCCTTGTTAGTAATCTCCGGTACGAGTCCCGCGCTGCTCCCGGACTACAATCCCTCCATAAACATCCAATTATCACATAGCGCGGCCGGCGGTGACAGCTGTCTGGTGTGTGTGGCACTGCCGCCGATCTATCCGCACTTCCCGCTATAATTGCTATCAATCAGATCCCGGGCACACCGGCGGCGCTACAATTGTTATGAAGTCACATTCCGGAATAATCCGATGCTGCAGAGAATCTACCGGGAGGGAAGCTGCGGCAGTTGTCACCCTATAACAGGAAGTGCCTGAACAAGGTCATGAGGGCGGGATTATTTTATATGCCTAATGAACGGATCAGCTTAGAGCCCAACTCGACCTTCTGCTTAAATGAGCGAAATACAATCCGGGTGAATCACAACAAAAGGTGAGCAGAGTTTGTTTTCTTTAAAAGGAATAGAAAAGCCTTTCACCTGCTGCAGAGGACGCTTGGTCACTGTGCGGAAGCAGTGGTCTCTCTGCAGAGGTCCCAGACACCCCCCCAGCCAGAGCTCTCCTATCAGCTGAGAGCATGAGCTGTGATGATGGCAGAGCTGTAGCCGTGACTCAGCAAGGGGGCATGTTGGAGGTCTGCAGAGAGACCACTGCTTCCACACAGAGGTCTAGGGTCCTACTCTGCGGCATGTTGGCAGGACGCAGGTTTTTCTATTCCATTTTAAACCTTTTGTCCGACAGCTCTAACTCTCTCAACTCGGCTCTTCTGAACTTCCTGTCCAGTATAAGATCACAAGGGACAGAGCAGTCACCCTGCACAAGAAGAGAGAGCAGCAGTAACTGGTCTGTTAAAGAAAGCTCCTCCCACTACATGCTGCCTGCAGGATACTACAGGAGGGGGCGGAGACAAGACCAGTCACCCTGCACAAGGAGAGAGCAGCAGCGAGCGGTCTTTATTACAGGAGGGGGCGGAGACAAGACCAGTCACCCTGCACAAGGAGAGAGCAGCAGCGAGCGGTCTTTATTACAGGAGGGGGCGGAGACAAGACCAGTCACCCTGCACAAGGAGAGAGCAGCAGCGAGCGGTCTTTATTACAGGAGGGGGCGGAGACAAGACCAGTCACCCTGCACAAGGAGAGAGCAGCAGCGAGCGGTCTTTATTACAGGAGGGGGCGGAGACAAGACCAGTCACCCTGCACAAGGAGAGGGAGCAGCAGTGAGCGGTCTTTATTACAGGAAGCTCCAAGTTTTGCTCTGATCTGGAAGGAACACACATGACTCAGGTATGAGGACGGCGGCGCTGGATCCCGGATCTGATGTGTGTGCGACGCATGATGTATGTATCTCATTCTGACATAATATGTTCCAATTTTAGGGGGGAAAAAAGTGATCAGATGAGCAGCATTTCCTGTTACTAACTTTGTCTGCTTTTCTCTCCTGAAGGACAGCACCATCTCTGTTCAGGCATCATCAGGGGTCACCATCTACTTCCTGAGGTGCTCAGAGGTGACACATTTGTGTAAATCCTGGTGTGTGCTGTTCTTGGTTCACGAATGTCTGACTCAGATCAGCCCCTGCTACAGCCTCTCACTTTGTGACTTGTTGCAAAGTTGCAATGTTGCTGATCACTGGGGGAGGGGAGACTGAGGAAATGCTTCCTCCTGCATGCAGCAGACTGATCACTGGGGGATGGGAGGCTGAGGAAATGCTCCTGCAGCAGACTGGTCACTGGGGGAGGGGAGACTGAGGAAACTCTTCTTCCTGCCTGCAGCAGACTGATCACTGGGGGAGGGAAGACTGAGGAAATGCTTCCTCCTGCCTGCAGCAGACTGATCACTAGGGAAGGAGAGTGAGGAAATGCTTCCTCCTGCCTGCAGCAGACTGATCACTAGGGAAGGAGAGTGAGGAAATGCTTCCTCCTGCCTGCAGCAGACTGATCACTAGGGAAGGAGAGTGAGGAAATGCTTCCTCCTGCCTGCAGCAGACTGATCACTAGGGAAGGAGAGTGAGGAAATGCTTCCTCCTGCCTGCAGCAGACTGATCACTAGGGAAGGAGAGTGAGGAAATGCTTCCTCCTGCCTGCAGCAGACTGATCACTAGGGAAGGAGAGTGAGGAAATGCTTCCTCCTGCCTGCAGCAGACTGATCACTAGGGAAGGAGAGTGAGGAAATGCTTCCTCCTGCCTGCAGCAGACTGATCACTAGGGAAGGAGAGTGAGGAAATGCTTCCTCCTGCCTGCAGCAGACTGATCACTAGGGAAGGAGAGATTGAGGAAATGCTTCCTCCTGCATGCAGCAGACGGATCACTGGGGGAGGGGAGACTGAGGAAATGCTTCCTCCTGCATGCAGCAGACTGATCACTGGGGGAGGGGAGACTGAGGAAATGTAGCTGGTGCTAAGCCAAAACACTTGTTCAGGGCCCTCCCCCACCCTGTGATTGGACAGTAAAGGAGCAGAAGAACAATGAATAGGCCGCCCTTCTGCTCCCTCCAACTGTCAGCGCACTCCCTGTGTTAGACTGCATGCAGGACAGTGCCCAATGCTGCAGTGCGGGAAGCTGACATGAAGACCTGTGCGAGGAGCTGTACCAGCTGCATTTCATTGTCATTGATGAATATCACGGGTCTCTTCCCCGCGTCCGGAGATCAGCGCTCAGTCGCCGTCTCCCCGGCGATCATCGCGCCGGCCGTCACGTGAAATGTAATAAAACTCCCAAATAAACACGTTCGGAGTAATTAGATCTCAGCGGCGACCGCCCGGCGACCGCCCGGCGACACCGTGCGGCATGACCGCGTCTGATGGCGGGATCAGCGAAAATGGCCAAATAGTGTCAGCGGCGCACAGCCCATAATGACGACGGCAGGGGGCAGCATCTTTCGCACGCCGCCGAGTAAAACGCGACCCCACCCCCCCCCATCCGCGCCGCGACATCGAATGAGGCTAAACGGCGAGCTCATTTATTAGCGCCATTTATAGTGTCATCATTAAGTCCGCCGGTCACGAGTTAATTTAATTATAATCCGGCGCCACCGCCAGCTGCCGGGGAAACGATTTTTTTTCTACAGGGGAGCCGGGAAAAGATGCCGAATTATCAGCAGGTCGTTAAAAAACGTTATCTGTTCAGAACAAAGCGCCATGAGCGACTTTAACGGCCGTATAAATCCCAGAACGCGCGGGGGGGAGGAAGTGCGTAGGTGGAGGGAGGGGCCTTCATCGCGCTCGCCCGCTCCGATTTGATACATTTGCTGTACATTGTTTTTTTATATTCGGATGGTTACATTCTATGCGCAGTAACTCAGTAAGGCACGCATTGCAGCGAGTGGGCAGTCCCCCGCATAATTAGGGGAGGGGTTTGGGTGAGTCGCTCCGGTAAGTGGGCGGGGTATGGGTGCTCACTGGGCGGGCCTGAGGAGGACTGTGGGTGGGGTTAGCTTTGTCATTCATTATTAATGGCAGCCCAATGCACTGCAGCGCATGCGCGTTATAGACCGACACAATGCTCAGATGTGAATAGTCTTTGCGTTGCGGTGCGCTCATCTTATAAAGATCGCACGTTGAGGCGCGTCGCTCTGCCCAACGCACCACCCCCTCAATGCTCAGCAATACCTGGTCCCTTCAAGTAGACCCAACCACTAGAATCTCCTATAAGACTTTTCATTACAATAATCCCTGGTGATCCCGCCCCCAAGGGCCTTATTCAGGCACTTCCTGTTATAGGGTGGCAACTGTCTCATAGTTGTACTCCTGCGTAGTCACATGCACCCCTGGAGGTGACTACAAGCAGGTATGCCAACAACCATCACGTAGGCATGGTCCACTATTGTCAATGGGAGCTGAGCCAGAGCCATGATGTGCAGCTGGCACTGGGGCCTCTGCATGTAGACAGGAAGTGGCTGAAAGAGCTGGTAATGATGTATGGGCATGGGTCACATTTGCTCAATGCATATGTAATCTGTGCTTCCTCCAGTGGCGGAACTATCGCCATAGCGACCCATGTGGCCGCTATGGGGCCTGGGGTACATGTGGGGCCCGGCCAGGATGAGAAACAAAGGATTCCCTCTGATGCAGTACGGGCCGCCTGGGTTGCTATGGCATCGCATGCTGCTGGCTGTCACTGGCGGCTGTGAGGAGGAACGTGCCGCTGTCCACAGCCGCTGCTGAGTCACTGACAGCCAGCAGCTGCGGCAGAGGAGGACGGGGCCCGGCAACGGTGGAGGAGGAGGAAGAGGCCAGGCCCAACGGGGAGGAGGACGGGGCCCGGCAACGGTGGAGGAGGAGGAAGCGGCCAGGCCCAACGAGGAGGCGGGGCCCAGCAATGGAGAAGGCTGACAGCGGATCGGGGCTGACTGGTAAGAGGTGTGCAGGGGTATGACCAGCCCACCTCAGACCCTGCAGAGCCCACCATAGAGAGTCTACGGTGGGCTCTGCAGGGTCACTCTCAGATGGGCTGCGTGGGATCTCAGGTGGGCTCTTCAAGGGGCGTAACTAGAAATCACAGGGCCCCATACAAAATGTTGCTATGGGGCCCCTGGCTTCCTTCTTAGTAGTCCTGGACAATGGTTGTGTCCTTGTAAAGTGAAATGGGAGGCCAACGCACCCTAACCTGCTGAAAATGGATGCGTACTGCACCACAGACATGTTGCCTTAGTGCATTGGGGTGCCATAAAAATAAACGGTGCTGCAATTTTACATGCATCCTTGCAGCGCACAGATGCGAACCGCGTTTCACCGCGTTGGGGTGACTTTCAAAATGCAACACGCATTGCCGCGCATGTAAATGAGCCCCACAGTAAGGGGGGGTGATGTGCACAGTTTCAGGTTTGGTTCCAGCGTGCCAAAGAGCAGAGAGGCGGAGCCAACCTTTAACTCGCCCTCATGCATCTTTCTTTTTATTTTAACCCTTCCTCGCCCCGCGAGACGCTTATCATCAGAGGACGCTGCTCCACGCCGAGTTTGATTCCCGCGGCGAGACTGTTTTTCGACAGAGTGATGCATTCGCCTCATAAAACGAGGATTTGGAGCGGCTTACGCAATAAACTGATTTACTTATTACGGCATAAATCTCCATCTCGCCGTCCTCCTACGGGCGCCGCGCGCGTGTGTTAAAGGTGCTGCCGGCGTGCGTCTGCGGCGGTCTGAGCCTCGTTCGGCGGCGTAACGCATTAGCCCGTTGTGCTGCTGCCGAGATTATGGAATAAATCACGGCCCCGGATTGCGTAAAGCCGGCGAGATGAGCGTATTTTTTTCGTCGACATCAATAGTACCGCTTTGGAGAGATCCGGCGCCGCGAGATAATCAGCTTTATCGCCGTTCCCGTTTAATTGGGGACATTACGCAGGATGGATGTCCGCACTGCGCTAATCAGGTCCGCCTGCACAAGGTTGTCGAATTCAAAGCATCGCGTGTAAAGTGGACCTGTCATCAGAGATCCGTCTTCATGTTCAGTACCGCGTCATTGTAACACTTTCAGGCATCTCACAGAGATCACATGACTTCCCCCTGACAATGCCCGCATCTGCTTCTCTCTCCAGAAGGACAGCGCCATCTTTACTCGGTGGTCACCATCTACTTCCTGGACCGAGATGGCGGCTCAGAGATGACACAATCATGTAAATCCCGCTGTCTGTGTTTACAAAAGTCTGACACAGATCAGACTTGCCTCGTGCCGCTGCCTCTCGCCTTGCAGTCGGAGCACACACCTCATGCAATAGTCGCCAGCCCATGGCAGACCAGTGCCCTGCCGGGTGGGTAAGACCGAGAGGGGTGTGGCCCGCACCCGGGTGACACCATTGCAGGGGGTGACACCAAAATGACTGACAATTTGGTGTCACCCCCTCCAAAAAGTCAGGCACTCTGTCATGGACCGAGAGTGTCAGGAGAGAGGAGGGGACCCAGCGGCATTCCTCATCCCGCCGGGTGAACGTCCCCTCCTCTCTCTGCCGGCGCCCATCACCAAGATGGCCGCCAGCGCTCGTCAATCGGATGGCCGCGCATGCGCGATGATGACATGGCGGGGTGACACCTCTTTATAAGACCCCGGATGAAGCATTCGGTCCGCTGTTTACATTTCGGGATTGTTGAGCACAATTGTTCTGCGGTCACGTTGGACGAGTAGCCGGCGCGCGCCCCGCTCCCCGCGCTGCAGCCTGTGGTATATATGTACATGAGATTTAGGCAGAGGAAGTGACACACTTTCTCTCTTAATTACTATTGTGAGCGCGTTCCCAGGCCCGCGTGCCGCTCTGACACTAATGCGGCGGAGCAGGTCGCACAATTCCAGCCCCGCTCCTGAGCATGAATTATGGATGGAGGTGTAACCTACTTTCTGGAGGACTTCAAGGGTGACTGGAGCTTTAAAACATATTAGTGCTTTTAAATATATCGAGAAATTGTGCAAATGTAAGCTTCTGCCGCTGCCTTTGCTTTGGGAGCTGCTAACACAGCGCAAGGCTTATAAACACTGCTTTGTTTGCATTCAGCATGTCTGCGGTCTGCATTGTACCTGCAGACCACGACTGCGAGCAGCATGGATGAAATCTGCCCCACGTACCTGTTTGACTCCATGCCAGGAGCCACGCATGTGTGCATGCTGCACTGAACTCATTAATATAATGCAGAAACTGGTTGCAAACTGAAGCCTCTGAAGAAGTTTATCAACCCCCCCCCACACACACACACACACACACACACACATCAGAAGAGTTTCCAGAAATCCCAGACAAGGGGCTTGTTCTTAGTCCTTGTCCGGAGACGTGTTATCTACACTGTGACTACACATATTTGCTGCTGCGTTTTTACAGCAACTACAGTGACTACAGAAGTGCACTGCAGCATGGAAACCATCATTTCTGTATTCTGGCATTGGAATAAACAGGTATACTATATGGCCAAAGGTTTGTGGGCACCCGACCATCACACCTATGTGAGCTTGTTGAGCTTCCTTATTATGGCCATAAATATGGAGTTGCCCCCCCCCCATGCCCATTAATATGGAGTTGGCCCCACTTGTAACTATACCATCCTCCACTCTTCTGAGAAGGCTTTTCACAAGATTTTAGAGTGTGTCTCTAGGAGTTTGTCCCATTTGTGGGGTCAGGTACTGATGTTGGAGGAGAAGACCTGACTTGCAGTTGGCATCCCCATTCATCCTGAAGGTGCTCAGTAGGGTTGAAGTCAGGGCTCTGTGTAGGACACTCAATTTCATCCACACCAAACCGGTCAAAGCATGCTGGAAGAGAAGACCTGGTTCACAATCTGAGTTCCAGTTCATCCCAAAGGTGTTCAGTAGGGTTGAGGTCATTCGTGAGGTCAGGTCCTGAAGTTGGAGAAGACCTGGTTCACAATGGGCCTTCCAGTTCATGCCAAAGGTGTTCAGTAGGGTTGGGGTCATTCTTGAGGTCAGGTCCTGAAGTTGGAGAAGACCTGGTTCACAATGGGCCTTCCAGTTCATCCCAAAGGTGTTCAGTAGGGTTGGGGTCATTCGTGAGGTCAGGTCCTGAAGTTGGAGAAGACCTGGTTCACAATGGGCCTTCCAGTTCATCCCAAAAGGGTTCAGTAGGGTTCGGGTCGTTCATGAGGTCAGGTCCTGAAGTTGGAGAAGACCTGGTTCACAATGGGCCTTCCAGTTCATGCCAAAGGTGTTCAGTAGGGTTGGGGTCATTCTTGAGGTCAGGTCCTGAAGTTGGAGAAGACCTGGTTCACAATGGGCCTTCCAGTTCATCCCAAAAGGGTTCAGTAGGGTTCGGGTCGTTCATGAGGTCAGGTCCTGAAGTTGGAGAAGACCTGGTTCACAATGGGCCTTCCAGTTCATCCCAAAGGTGTTCAGTAGGGTTGGGGTCATTCGTGAGGCCAGATACTGATGTTGGAGGAGAAGACCTGGCTCCCAATCATCGTTCCAATTCCTCCCAAAGGTGTTAAGTAGGTTGAGCTCAGACCTTTGTGGAGGACACATGAGTTCCTTCACACCAAACTGGTCAAACTCACCAAGATTGAAGGAAGGACACACATGGCTCTTGAATTTGCTCAGCCCGGAGTTCAGGTTGAAATATCTCCATAAGACAGAGCAACCTGAGACTGTGAATCCCTCTTAAGATATAATGTGGCCTGCTTAGCATTGTCACCATGCTCGGTGAATGGATGCCATGCTCTGGATGGCATGCTCAGTGCACAGACTGCAGCATGCCGCTTCCAGTCGCTCTGCCCACGTGCAATGTGCTGAAGCGGGCTCCATGCTGTGCGCACACACTGTGCAGAACGTTCTGTGGCTTGTTTGCTGTGCGGAATGTTCTGCGTTTGACACACAGGCCTCTCCCCGTGCCGCGGCTGCCTCCGATAAGCTGTAATTTGGGCGCGATCCAGATGGAGTTTAATGATTTTCGAGCATTGCAATGTGACACAAGGTCAGCGGCTGCGAAATAAAATTGCCGAAAGGTGATTCTCCGGCTTCTCACGGCTAAGGAGGCTGAGATAAGAGCTAAATAATTCACGCTGATGAGGTGAGAACGCCACTCGGTGCTGCAAAACCGTTTCCTGCAAAATCAATAGGAAGAAATGTCCGTGTTATATACACTGTCTGTTTACACTGGACCACTTCCCGGGACCGGCGCTGCCTGAACGCCTTCACCGGGACGGGGGCCCCCGAGGAGGTCCTTAAAGGGACACACCGGCCAAAAGAGAAAATAAACCCTTTAAAGCCCAACTGAACGTAAATACATTCCAGGAGCATCAAAGCAAAGGGTGAGCCAAGACTAAGGGATCAATTACACGGGTGTGTACATCTCTACGGCATGCACACGCGTGCAGAGACCTATTCCCGGGAGGGACAAGTGCTGCGTGTAATTGCCTATACCTCCCTATGGATGTGGCTGCATGCTGTTATATGCTGACCCAAACCTGCACATCCATGGAGGTCTGGGTGCCCACACATGGACGCACGCTGTCTGCATCCAAGTGCAGGCACCTGGATTTGCAGGTTCGGGTTGGCGTGTAACCGCGTGTAGTACATCCGTACGGCATGCACACCCATGCAGAGACCTATTCCTGGGAGGGTCAGGTGCCATGTGTAATTGCATGCAGCTGTCCGTACCTCCCTATGGGAGGACATGGCTACAACCACTTACACGCCAACCCGAAACAGCACATCCATGGAGGTCCGGATGCCCAAACATGGACGCACACTGTCTGCATCCAAATACAGGCACCTGGACCTGCATGGATGTACAGGCTCGGGTTGGCGTGTAACTGGTTGTAGCCGTGTCCTCCTATAGGGAGGTACGGACAGCTGCATGCAATTACACATGGCACCTGACCCTCCCAGGAATAGGTCTCTGCATGGGTGTGCATGCCGTACGGATGTACTACACGCGGTTACACGCCAACCCGAACCTGCAAATCCAGGTGCCTGCACTTGGATGCAGACAGCGTGCGTCCATGTGTGGGCACCCAGACCTCCATGGATGTGCAGGTTTGGGTCAGCATATAACAGCATGCAGCCACATCCATAGGGAGGTATAGGCAATTACACGCAGCACTTGTCCCTCCCGGGAATAGGTCTCTGCACGCGTGTGCATGCCGTAGAGATGTACACACCCGTGTAATTGATCCCTTAGTCTTGGCTCACCCTTTGCTTTGATGCTCCTGGAATGTATTTACGTTCAGTTGGGCTTTAAAGGGTTTATTTTCTCTTTTGGCCGGTGTGTCCCTTTAAGGACCTCCTCGGGGGCCCCCGTCCCGGTGAAGGCGTTCAGGCAGCGCCGGTCCCGGGAAGTGGTCCAGTGTAAACAGACAGTGTATATAACACGGACATTTCTTCCTATTGATTTTGCAGGAAACGGTTTTGCAGCACCGAGTGGCGTTCTCACCTCATCAGCGTGAATTATTTAGCTCTTATCTCAGCCTCCTTAGCCGTGAGAAGCCGGAGAATCACCTTTCGGCAATTTTATTTCGCAGCCGCTGACCTTGTGTCACATTGCAATGCTCGAAAATCATTAAACTCCATCTGGATCGCGCCCAAATTACAGCTTATCGGAGGCAGCCGCGGCACGGGGAGAGGCCTGTGTGTCAAACGCAGAACATTCCGCACAGCAAACAAGCCACAGAACGTTCTGCACAGTGTGTGCGCACAGCATGGAGCCCGCTTCAGCACATTGCACGTGGGCAGAGCGACTGGAAGCGGCATGCTGCAGTCTGTGCACTGAGCATGCCATCCAGAGCATGGCATCCATTCACCGAGCATGGTGACAATGCTAAGCAGGCCACATTATATCTTAAGAGGGATTCACAGTCTCAGGTTGCTCTGTCTTATGGAGATATTTCAACCTGAACTCCGGGCTGAGCAAATTCAAGAGCCATGTGTGTCCTTCCTTCAATCTTGGTGAGTTTGACCAGTTGGTCATTCGTGAGGTCAGGTCCTGAAGTTGGAGAAGACCTGGTTCACAATGGGCCTTCCAGTTCATGCCAAAGGTGTTCAGTAGGGTTGGGGTCATTCTTGAGGTCAGGTCCTGAAGTTGGAGAAGACCTGGTTCACAATGGGCCTTCCAGTTCATCCCAAAGGTGTTCAGTAGGGTTGGGGTCATTCGTGAGGTCAGGTCCTGAAGTTGGAGAAGACCTGGTTCACAATGGGCCTTCCAGTTCATGCCAAAGGTGTTCAGTAGGGTTGGGGTCATTCTTGAGGTCAGGTCCTGAAGTTGGAGAAGACCTGGTTCACAATGGGCCTTCCAGTTCATCCCAAAGGTGTTCAGTAGGGTTGGGGTCATTCGTGAGGTCAGGTCCTGAAGTTGGAGAAGACCTGGTTCACAATGGGCCTTCCAGTTCATCCCAAAAGGGTTCAGTAGGGTTCGGGTCGTTCATGAGGTCAGGTCCTGAAGTTGGAGAAGACCTGGTTCACAATGAGCCTTCCAGTTCATCCCAAAGGTGTTCAGTAGGGTTGGGGTCATTCGTGAGGCCAGATACTGATGTTGGAGGAGAAGACCTGGCTCCCAATCATCGTTCCAATTCCTCCCAAAGGTGTTAAGTAGGTTGAGCTCAGACCTTTGTGGAGGACACATGAGTTCCTTCACACCAAACTGGTCAAACTCACCAAGATTGAAGGAAGGACACACATGGCTCTTGAATTTGCTCAGCCCGGAGTTCAGGTTGAAATATCTCCATAAGACAGAGCAACCTGAGACTGTGAATCCCTCTTAAGATATAATGTGGCCTGCTTAGCATTGTCACCATGCTCGGTGAATGGATGCCATGCTCTGGATGGCATGCTCAGTGCACAGACTGCAGCATGCCGCTTCCAGTCGCTCTGCCCACGTGCAATGTGCTGAAGCGGGCTCCATGCTGTGCGCACACACTGTGCAGAACGTTCTGTGGCTTGTTTGCTGTGCGGAATGTTCTGCGTTTGACACACAGGCCTCTCCCCGTGCCGCGGCTGCCTCCGATAAGCTGTAATTTGGGCGCGATCCAGATGGAGTTTAATGATTTTCGAGCATTGCAATGTGACACAAGGTCAGCGGCTGCGAAATAAAATTGCCGAAAGGTGATTCTCCGGCTTCTCACGGCTAAGGAGGCTGAGATAAGAGCTAAATAATTCACGCTGATGAGGTGAGAACGCCACTCGGTGCTGCAAAACCGTTTCCTGCAAAATCAATAGGAAGAAATGTCCGTGTTATATACACTGTCTGTTTACACTGGACCACTTCCCGGGACCGGCGCTGCCTGAACGCCTTCACCGGGACGGGGGCCCCCGAGGAGGTCCTTAAAGGGACACACCGGCCAAAAGAGAAAATAAACCCTTTAAAGCCCAACTGAACGTAAATACATTCCAGGAGCATCAAAGCAAAGGGTGAGCCAAGACTAAGGGATCAATTACACGGGTGTGTACATCTCTACGGCATGCACACGCGTGCAGAGACCTATTCCCGGGAGGGACAAGTGCTGCGTGTAATTGCCTATACCTCCCTATGGATGTGGCTGCATGCTGTTATATGCTGACCCAAACCTGCACATCCATGGAGGTCTGGGTGCCCACACATGGACGCACGCTGTCTGCATCCAAGTGCAGGCACCTGGATTTGCAGGTTCGGGTTGGCGTGTAACCGCGTGTAGTACATCCGTACGGCATGCACACCCATGCAGAGACCTATTCCTGGGAGGGTCAGGTGCCATGTGTAATTGCATGCAGCTGTCCGTACCTCCCTATAGGAGGACACGGCTACAACCAGTTACACGCCAACCCGAGCCTGTACATCCATGCAGGTCCAGGTGCCTGTATTTGGATGCAGACAGTGTGCGTCCATGTTTGGGCATCCGGACCTCCATGGATGTGCTGTTTCGGGTTGGCGTGTAAGTGGTTGTAGCCATGTCCTCCCATAGGGAGGTACAGACAGCTGCATGCAATTACACATGGCACCTGTCCCTCCCAGGAATAGGTCTCTGCATGGGTGTGCATGCCGTACGGATGTACTACACCCGGTTATATGTGGTTACGCGCCAATCCGAACCTGCAAGTCCATACAGGTCCAGGTGCTTTCACTTGGATGCAGACAGCGTGCGTCCATGTGTGGGCATCCGGACCTCCATGTATGTGCTGGTGTGGGCTGGCATGTATCCGCATGCAGCCATATGCAGGCGTGCAGCCATAGAGAGGTACAGGCGGCACCTATCCCTCCCGGGAACAGGGCTCTGCATGGGCGTGCACGCTGTAATGATGTGCACGCCCAATGTGAATGGACCCTTATGGTTCAGCAGCCAACAGCCTGAGTAGAAAAGCCTGTCCCCTTGCCAGCATGCTGCAGAGAAGGGCCCTTGCTATCTATTTGGAAGCAGCGGTCTCTCTGCTGAGGTCTGACACACCCCTTAATGAGACAGAGCGAGAGCCAGAGCTCTCCAATCAGTCGGGTGCATGAGCTTGCTGATTGAACGCTATAGGTCTGACTCAGCAGTGGGGGTGGGGCCATTAGACTGAATATATTAAATATGCGGTATTGAAATGTTACATTGTTACATCTTAACCATAGATGAATAGTTATAACGTTGTAACATTCGTTCAGTTACAATGCCACATAGTTATCATTTAAATTCAATCCAGCACATGCTTCCTTAATCAAGGCTGCCTTATAAAGGGTTGGATTTCCGGCCCCAAAACGCGTAGGCTTAGTGACAAACGTAGGGTTGCCTTGTCGCCCTCCTCACCAGAAAACCCCAGGCCAGATGCTCGCAGTGACTGTGCGGATGGCGACGCCAGGTAGTATACCGGGGCGTAACTAGAAATCACAGGGCCCCATAGCAAAATTTGGTATGGGGCCCCATGATTTCTAGTTATACCCTTTGCTCATTCTTCTTCAGAGCCGCCAGTGACAGCCACCAGCAGAGGATGCCATAGCGACCCAGGCGGTCCGCACGGCATCTGGCCGCGCCCCACTGTGCCCCGGGCCCCATAGCGGCCGCCTGGGTCGCTATGGCGATTGTTACGCCACCGGTAGTATAGATGAACGGATGTCACCAGCACACCAAGAACAGTGAAATGCAAAGTGTTCGTTTTTTTGAAACGTCATGTCATCAGAACTAGCGCTTTTCGGGGGCCACGCAGGGTCCCCTTCGTCAGGCTCAGCAATGACGGCTCAGTGACAACGTCTTTTATTGGAATACATTCTTATCTGGATGATTCATTCTTCTTCATTTATATTCACAGAAATATATTTTTAAAAAAAACAATGGCGCCGTCAATGTTTGCGAGCGCGGCGTGACATGTGATAACGCAATTTGTCTGAGTGTTATCATAATGTGACAATAACAATATGACAGCAATATTTCCGTAACGACGAGGATAATGTGGCTGTCAGGCGC
>NW_017307115.1:72268-72802 GCF_000935625.1 Nanorana parkeri | reverse complement strand
CGCATTGTTAGCGGTCCGTCGCGCGACTCTCGCCGCGGATTATGTATCTGTTATGTTAGCTGACAAGCAGTGGCACATTTTTGGGGATGCAGCTGGAAGAAGGGAAATCTGAAATTTGATTTAATTGAGGCATTAAAGAGACGCGGGCACTTCAAAGAGAACCTGTCATCACTTTTTTAAAAAATTTCAAAATCCTGCCAAAGCGCAGCCGATCGTTATGTCAGCCAGAAAACGCTCCTCTGCGCGCCTCTCTGAAACTAGTTTCACTTTTCGGACCCGACTTCCCTATGGACATAGTAAAGTACAGCCACTGATTGGTTGACTGGTAACTGAGCCGCACAGCATCATTGGTTGACTGGTGAATGAGCCGCATGATGTCATTGGTTTACTGGTGGCTGAGCCGCATGATGTCATTGGTTGACTGAGCCGCATGATGTCATTGGTTTACTGGTGGCTGAGCCGCATGATGTCATTGGTTGACTGAGCCGCATGATGTCATTGGTTGACTGGTGGCTGGGGCGCCTGGTGTCAGTG
>NW_017307115.1:70235-71978 GCF_000935625.1 Nanorana parkeri | reverse complement strand
ACTGGTGGCTGAGCCGCATGATGTCATTGGTTGACTGGTGGCTGAGCCGCATGGTGACATTGGTTGACTGGTGGCTGAGCCGCATGATGTCATTGGTTGACTGGTGGCTGAGCCGCATGGTGTCATTGGTTCACTGGTGGCTGAGCCGCATGATGTCATTGGTTGACTGGTGGCTGAGCCGCATGGTGACATTGGTTGACTGGTGGCTGAGCCGCATGGTGACATTGGTTGACTGGTGGCTGAGCCGCATGGTGTCATTGGTTGACTGGTGGCTGAGCCGCATGGTGTCATTGGTTGACTGGTGGCTGAGCCGCATGATGTCATTGGTTGACGGGTGGCTGAGCCGCATGATGTCATTGGTTGACTGGTGGCCGCTTCAATAGAATTCAATGGGGGCAAATTCTGCCAGTGTGAAAAGCTACAGGAAACAACCTTATTGGGTCTATTTAGGCATTTTTCAATATTTCTGAGCCCTGATGAGGGGTGGGCGTGTGTAGCTCCTGAAACGCGTTGGCTGATTTATATCATCATTTTATGAGAACTTATTATAATTGGCGCTCGTGGTGTATACTGATGTTCCAAAACAGTTTATAGGTATCAACAGAAGCAGATACAAAACACAAAAATTCCAGAGCCTCAACCTGCCTGCCAGCCTGCAACCAAACAAATTGCCCTGTCAACAGTATGCGTTAAAATCAGAGGTTTTAGTTGCACAAACGTTTGGCCAAAAATATGTAGAAGCCGCACTGCCGCGCCAAGGCACCTCTGCAAAGTGTGGTCCTAACTCTATGTATCCGAGTCTCCAAGTGTGAGCATATTAATGCAGTCGATAGATTACATGCAGGTGTACCTGGAGGTAGCCAACTCCTCCTAATAAGGTGCAGGGACGCACTGGAGGCCCAGCAACGAAAAATGCACGCTGGGACCCCAGTGCGTCCCCCAAACCCAAAATTCAACAGAAGCAGAGCCTTGTGCTGCATGGATGGCTTTACCAGAGCAAGTCGGCTCATGGAATGAGTTTGGTCCTTACGCGTTTTGGAATGAATGAGCGTTGAAGTCCTTTATGATACATCTTTCCGGAGTAGCAATAAACAGAACCCTCCTGCAACATATCTATCTCCTGACATATAAGCAGTGAATACGACCACCCAGCGAGCCTGACGCATCAGCTAACAGCCCCGACCACCGCCATATAGAGCAGAGGGAGGAGATGACGGGCCGCGGACAATTTTCTAGGAGTTATGCGGCAGACGCGGGGAGGTAATGAAGGGAACGCCTCGCACTCTGCAGTCAATTTGCAGGAGTCGAGCTTCTTATCAGCGAAGGTGCAGAGGCCTCATGAATCCTGACACCGGCGCTGCGCCTAAGTGACACCGTGACAAGTGCGTCAGGGAGGCCAGGGGCCGTCTAACAACAACACTCAGCAGACGGGTGACGACGCTCCCTACACAGGATACAAAACATCATTCTCTTGTTACATTGTATCCCAGAGATGACAAACGTCGTGCACAGATGTAGCGGCTCCTCCCCCTCTTCCTCTGATGTCACCGCACACTCGGAGCTTCTCACGATGTGCATTAGAAGCTGCAACATGTCAGATAGAGCTCCGCCTCATTTCCTGGGTGGAGGACGTCCCCGGGGCCGGATTAGGGGCGTGTGGTGCCACCGCTCCAGGCCCGCCCCTGCAAATAGGCCCAGCCGAGCCAAGCAGACCTGACCAGAATCGCGGCCGAGCCGACTTGA
>NW_017307115.1:59324-68870 GCF_000935625.1 Nanorana parkeri | reverse complement strand
CTGGAGCCTGCACTGACCACCCGTGGAGCCCGCACTCACCCCCACCGGAGCCTGCACTCACCCCCACTGGAGCCCGTACTGAACCCCCCTTTATCATGTTGATGAGGGGGAGGGGAAGAACCCGCTGGTGGAATCCAAACCCTAACCCTAGGGGGCTCAGAGAAGGGAAGGGTTTTAACCCTTCCCTCCCCGCACTGAAAGACATTGCCTCTACGCCCACCTTACGTGTACAATGGCGCTGCTGGTGCCGCCGTGCTGTGAAGATCGGAGGTAAGCGCCTCTTTTACAGCGCCTGGCAGCACCGCACACTGCCGGGAGATGACTGGAGGCGCCCTTGTGTTCGGCACCTGCTGGAAGCACGCCGCCATTATTTATGTATGCCGTCATTGCCGCGCATGGCTCCCCGCGGAGCATTTTGGGAGATTTACGAGACGAGGGGGGGCGGGATTTATTTTCATAGCGAACGTCGACTTTGATGCTCGCCTGCCGGAGTTGGGAATCCGGAGCCGGAATCACCTTGACGGAGCCGAGCACAAGAAAAAAAAAAATCTGTTCACAGCTCCGAGCATCAACCGTGACAAACACCGTCGCTGCTTCCTAAAGTGGGAGGGGCTTCTTATATGCAAATGACCGGATTTCCTACACTGGTCATGCTGCATAATTTATGAGCGCCTGGCCTACTTTAAAGTGGACCTGTCATCCCAATAATAAGTGCAGCACGCTCAGTAATGTGTCAGTGTGACACCTCCAGGTATTTATTACCTCTCACAGAGATCACAGCACTCCCCCTGACAATGCCTTTCTCTCCAGAAGGACGGCGCCATCTTTGTTGCCCCATAATGCGGGATCACCATCTACTTCTTGGGCTGAGATGTCGGCTCAGAGATGACACAACCATATAAATCTCGGTGCCCGTGCAGTTCTTGGCTGTGTTCACAAATGTCTGACATGGATCAGCCCCTGCTGCAGCCTTTCACCTTGTGACTGGATACATAGTTACAATGTTGCAGTCTGATAATTGGGGGAGGGAAGACTCAGGAAATGCTTCCTCCTGCCTGCAGCAGACTGATCACGGGGGGAGGGGAGGGGAGGCTGAGGAAATGCTTCCTCCTGCCTGCAGCAGACTGATCACTGGGGGAGGGTAGACTGAGGAAATGGTTCTTCCTGCCTACAGCAGACTGATCGCTGGGGGAGGGGAGACTGAGGAAATGCTTCCTCCTGCCTGCAGCAGACTGATCACTGGGGGAGGGTAAATGGGGAAATGCTTCCTCCTGCCTGCAGCAGACTGATGATATCATCTCAGCCTAGGCAAAGTCTTTGAAATGTTTCTACAAGATATATTCTGAATACAGTTGATGGTTATGTATGTGCATAGGGGGCGTGCGTGTTACCTTGTTATATATGCCGCCTTTGCTTCCTGGTTAGGAGCTCTGTGCAGCGATTGTGCTTTCCTGCTTTTCGCTGTCAGTGCAAATGTATCAGTCTGGTCTGACTGACCTCTGTGTCGGCCGCACGGTGCCCTTGTTGCCATGGCGCCCTGTGCGGCCGCACTGCTCGCACACCCCTAAGGCCGGCCCTGACCAGCAGATCCTTTTATTGGCTCATTGATCCTTTCTCAGCAGTTGTTCAGCAGGGATGCGGACCGTACTCCCTGGTATACAATGCAAATATCTCCTCACAATAAACCGATACGGATATACAAGATGAAAGTGAACTACGTTTTCCCCCCTTATAATTGAGTTGACAGTAACCCTGGTTACGCGGCCGTCGTCACCGGATGCGCGGCGTGACATCTCACGACATCGCTCCCGAAGAGGCTCATTTTTCCGAGTCTGGAACGGTTCTGGCGAGAGAGAGAGAGAGGAGCCCTCCTACCTGGCAGCGGCTGATTAACGCGCTGGCAGAACAAAGTCCCGGAGACGACGGCGAGGGCGATTATTATTGAAGGCGCGGAAGATGCGAAACGTCTTTAACATCAGTGACTAATGAGAGTGGCGGCGGCGCTGCGGCTGTCACCCGTAATGACGGGAGCAGCTCTGCCAAGGCTGACGTACAGATGCCACTCCGACAGCCAGCGGCACCGATAACAGGTCATTAGCGGCAATGCGGAATGTTTGAGAACAGCGCACAGCTTTTCCACGGCGAGCAGAGCGCGGGAGGAGGCGGCGGCGGCGGGCGATAAATACCGTCACATCTGTCCGCCTGGGCTTGTCTCTGATTGGATAACTACAAGAGTAAAAAGTGTGAAATAAACAAGGTTTGCCCCCCCCTCTCTCCCTCTGTCCTGACACAGCAACGAAGCAGTGCGGCACAAGGCGGCGCTATATCAGAAGTAGAGGTGAGGTTCAGGTTTGGAATGGGGTTTGAGGTGAGCCCGGCCCATTCGCGGACCAGCTGGACTATTGCGGCCATCTTCAGTGGTTCACCTGCCCGAATTCCAAGTGCTTCTGGGTTTCCCGGGAGACATCATTCACCAAATATGATCGTGACCATATTTGGTCAATGACATCCGCCGTGATCCCCAGTTGTGTTGGGCATTACCGCAGCACCGTAGATCTTTCATTATGCTGTGAAAGAGCATGGGTGGGTTGCCGGGTTGTCATGATTGGCAGTGGACTTACATCCCTGGATGCCGCGATCGGTGACGGATTTGTATTGCTGGATTGGATTCCATTTCTGGCAATGGATTTCCACCGCTGGACGCCATGATCGACAATGGATTGACATCGCTGGACGCCATGATCGACAATGGATTGACATCGCTGGACGCCATGATCGACAATGAATTTACATCTGTGGATGGTGTGATTGGCAATGGATTGATATCACTGGATGCCATGCAGTGGCGTCACGCGGGGGGTGCGGCCTGCACCCGGGTGCCACCATTGGAGGGGTGACACCAAAATGACTGATAGTCATTTTGGTGTCACCCCCTATGAAAAGTCGGGCACTCGGTGAAGGTCCGAGAGCTCGACAGTGTCCGGAGGGCACCCAGCAGCATACCTCATCCCAAAGGGTGAACTTCCTCTCCTCTCTCTGCTGGCGGCAACCTTGGACGGTCATCAGTAAGACGACCGTGCATGCGCAATGACGTCAACGCACACACATGCGGCAACGTCATGCGCAATTACGTCGCGGCGGGCTGTCACCCGGTCTCCGATTCGGGTGTCACCCAGCATCGGGACGCCCCTAATGCCACGATTGGCAATGGATTGACATCACTGTACGCCATGATTGGCGATGGATTGACATCACTGTACGCCATGATTGGCAATGGATTGACATCACTGTACGCCATGATTGGCAATGGATTGACATCACTGGATGCTATGATTGGCAATGGATTGACATCACTGGATGCCATAATTAGCAATGGATTGACATCACTCACCCCCGTGATTGGCGATGGATTGACATCACTGGACGCCATGATTGGCAATGGATTGACATCACTGGACGCCATGATTGGCAATGGATTGACATCACTGGACGCCATGATTGGCAATGGATTGACATCACTGGACGCCATGATTGGCAATGGATAGACATCCATAAATGCCGTGATCGGTGCCGGAATTACCTCGCTGGATGCCATGATTATCGGTGAATTTACATCACTGGACACAGTTTACATTGGGGGGACATTTGTATCATTTTTTCTTTACTGTAATAAAAGGAATTTGCTTTGATGTAACTCTTTGTAGGAATAGATTGGGGTACCCTTGTACTCCATATCCTGGGAGGGGATGGATATCTGGGGTGGGCCTTATTATAAAGAAGGCTTTCTGATTCCACTATAAGTCCCCCCCAAACCTTCTTGGGGGACAAGATAAAGGCATGAGACTCTTGTTCCTCAACCTTGAGAAAAAAGTAACTTGCAAGGAGAGAGGCCTTGCTTCCCCCCATTGCAAGGTACTTCTCCACTAATGTTGAAAAGTATGTGCCCTGGTATGGCACAGGAAGGAGGGAACAGAGGGGATGCATGTTTTCCCATTCCCGGGTGCCACCATTGGAGGGGTGACACCAAAATGACTGATAGTCATTTTGGTGTCACCCCCTATGAAAAGTCGGGCACTCGGTGAAGGTCCGAGAGCTCGACAGTGTCCGGAGGGCACCCAGCAGCATACCTCATCCCAAAGGGTGAACTTCCTCTCCTCTCTCTGCTGGCGGCAACCTTGGACGGTCATCAGTAAGACGACCGTGCATGCGCAATGACGTCAACGCACACACATGCGGCAACGTCATGCGCAATTACGTCGCGGCGGGCTGTCACCCGGTCTCCGATTCGGGTGTCACCCAGCATCGGGACGCCCCTAATGCCACGATTGGCAATGGATTGACATCACTGTACGCCATGATTGGCGATGGATTGACATCACTGTACGCCATGATTGGCAATGGATTGACATCACTGTACGCCATGATTGGCAATGGATTGACATCACTGTACGCCATGATTGGCAATGGATTGACATCACTGGATGCTATGATTGGCAATGGATTGACATCACTGGATGCTATGATTGGCAATGGATTGACATCACTGGATGCCATAATTAGCAATGGATTGACATCACTCACCCCCGTGATTGGCAATGGATTGACATCACTGGACGCCATGATTGGCAATGGATTGACATCACTGGACGCCATGATTGGCAATGGATTGACATCACTGGACGCCATGATTGGCAATGGATTGACATCACTGGACACTGTGATTGGTGATGGATTGACATCCCTGGATGCCATGATTGGCAATGGATTGACATCACTGGAGACCATGATTGGCGATGGATTGACATCACTGAATGCTGTGATTGGTGATGGATAGACATCACTGGACGCCATGATTGGCAATGGATTGACATCACTGGACGCCATGATTGGCGATGGATTGACATCCCTGGATGCCATGATTGGCAATGGATTGACATCACTGGAGACCATGATTGGCGATGGATTGACATCACTGAATGCTGTGATTGGTGATGGATAGACATCACTGGACGCCATGATTGGCAATGGATTGACATCACTGGACGCCATGATTGGCAATGGATTGACATCACTGGACGCCATGATTGGCAATGGATAGACATCCATAAATGCCGTGATCGGTGCCGGAATTACCTCGCTGGATGCCATGATTATCGGTGAATTTACATCACTGGACACAGTTTACATTGGGGGGACATTTGTATCATTTTTTCTTTACTGTAATAAAAGGAATTTGCTTTGATGTAACTCTTTGTAGGAATAGATTGGGGTACCCTTGTACTCCATATCCTGGGAGGGGATGGATATCTGGGGTGGGCCTTATTATAAAGAAGGCTTTCTGATTCCACTATAAGTCCCCCCCAAACCTTCTTGGGGGACAAGATAAAGGCATGAGACTCTTGTTCCTCAACCTTGAGAAAAAAGTAACTTGCAAGGAGAGAGGCCTTGCTTCCCCCCATTGCAAGGTACTTCTCCACTAATGTTGAAAAGTATGTGCCCTGGTATGGCACAGGAAGGAGGGAACAGAGGGGATGCATGTTTTCCCATTTTGGTGGTAATGGTAATACAATTGGTATCAATATTGGGCAGGGGGGATGGTAGGTGTTCAGCCCAGACATCAATGCGGACATAATTCGGGGTAAAAACACACATGAAAACCGTTCACTTTACCACAACAGTCCACGTTATGTGCGAGTTGGACTCCTGAGGACATTTTCATTGTTTGGGCTGTATATGGCACTTCCAGTCGGAGGTTTTCAGGAGATCTGGAGCTCCACATAAAATACATTGTCAGAGGGAGCTTAATTAGGCAAAAGAAAAAGCTACCGCTGCACGCAACATTAGGCTGATGGTGGATCCCCGAGGACTCCCACCGCAACTTTACTAAAAATCATGAAAATGCAGAGATGGCGACATCAACAAGTCATAAATATGTCAATTCCAGCCTGAAAATCCAAGGAATTAAAGGATCCGTCTACCCGTCAGGTCTCTGTGATGCTAAAAATAACAAGGTTTGGTTGTCCATCGAACCCCAATATTGAGTTGAACTGAGACAGTATAACCATAGAGGTGATGGTGAGAAGGCACTGAAGGACTCAAGAAGCCCTCCAACTGAGAAAGTGCATAGGCCAGTAAAAGCTTCTTAGAGCACAAGGTATTGATATCTCATTCTATCATATATCCCAAAATTAAGGGGATCCTTCTTCATTTCAGGAACCCAGTGGGCGGGGCCATGCAAATCATTCCTTTACGCCCCATCAGCCAGTTGTAGATGCAGAACCGCTGGTGTATAGGTCAAAATATCTCAATATCATTCCAGGCTGCATTCAGCTGTTCCAGGCTTTTTGGTCATCATCAGTGCAGGGTGTGGAAATCATGGCTTGCATGGGGGAGGAGTTACATAGTATTTGGGGTTGAATAAAGACATACGTCCATCAAGTCCAACCCATATAGGTCCACGCATCATCTCATTCTTAGGGATACTGATATCGCTGGATATTACGGTCCCTCAAGAAATTGTCCAAACGTTTCTTGAACAAATCTACACTCTTGGCTGAGATGACGGCCAATGGCAGCGAGTTCCAGACCTTAACCGCTCTTACTGTAAAGAACCCTCTTCGCCCATTGCTGGAATTTTTTCTCCACCAACTTTAGGTGGTGGCCTCTAGTCTTTGTAATGGAGTTAATCTCAAACAGTTTGTTGCCAATCGCAACATTAGGCTGATGGTGGATCCCCGAGGACTCCCACCGCAACTTTACTAAAAATCATGAAAATGCAGAGATGGCGACATCAACAAGTCATAAATATGTCAATTCCAGCCTGAAAATCCAAGGAATTAAAGGATCCGTCTACCCGTCAGGTCTCTGTGATGCTAAAAATAACAAGGTTTGGTTGTCCATCGAACCCCAATATTGAGTTGAACTGAGACAGTATAACCATAGAGGTGATGGTGAGAAGGCACTGAAGGACTCAAGAAGCCCTCCAACTGAGAAAGTGCATAGGCCAGTAAAAGCTTCTTAGAGCACAAGGTATTGATATCTCATTCTATCATATATCCCAAAATTAAGGGGATCCTTCTTCATTTCAGGAACCCAGTGGGCGGGGCCATGCAAATCATTCCTTTACGCCCCATCAGCCAGTTGTAGATGCAGAACCGCTGGTGTATAGGTCAAAATATCTCAATATCATTCCAGGCTGCATTCAGCTGTTCCAGGCTTTTTGGTCATCATCAGTGCAGGGTGTGGAAATCATGGCTTGCATGGGGGAGGAGTTACATAGTATTTGGGGTTGAATAAAGACATACGTCCATCAAGTCCAACCCATATAGGTCCACGCATCATCTCATTCTTAGGGATACTGATATCGCTGGATATTACGGTCCCTCAAGAAATTGTCCAAACGTTTCTTGAACAAATCTACACTCTTGGCTGAGATGACGGCCAATGGCAGCGAGTTCCAGACCTTAACCGCTCTTACTGTAAAGAACCCTCTTCGCCCATTGCTGGAATTTTTTCTCCACCAACTTTAGGTGGTGGCCTCTAGTCTTTGTAATGGAGTTAATCTCAAACAGTTTGTTGCCAATGTTGCCGTCACCATTGAACATCTTGTACATGAAAATCATTACTTCTTACTTCCAGTGTAAACATGTTTAAGGTCAGAAGCCTCGTCTCATAGCTCTGGTCCTCCATTCCCCTAATTAGTTTTGTTGCCCCCCGCTGGACTCTCTCCAGTTCAAGGACATCCCTTCTCAGTACCGGCGACCAAAACTGCTGGACCGCGTACTCCAGATGTGGCCGAACCAACGATCTATATAGAGGCCCAATTATAGACTTGTCCCATTCCCCTAATTAGTTTTGTTGCCCCCCGCTGGACTCTCTCCAGTTCAAGGACATCCCTTCTCAGTACCGGCGACCAAAACTGGACCGCGTACTCCAGATGTGGCCGAACCAACGATCTATATAGAGGCCCAATTTTAGACTTGTCCCTGGGACCCAACAAGACAGTAACATCATACAGGTTACAGGTCGTGGTGAGAAGGGGCCAAAGGAATCAAAGAGCCCCCCAGCCGAATCAGTGTGTAAAGCCGTCTTAGAACAGACGATAATCACATGACTTTGACCTGTTGTACTGAGGATGTTGAGTTCACCAGGCGTCCCACTTTATTCCCATGATCCTTTGCAGATCATAATTTTGTATACAAGAATCCTGACCTGGCGACAAAGTGCACATTTGGAAAGCACAAAGTAGCATATCGAGTTTTCAAGGATTTCTTAACATTTCGTCTTTTTTGATCATAATCAGGGCCGTTTTCCACCCCAACATCCCAAATCAATTTTTTTAATAATTTTTTTTAAATGATTGGCCCAGTAACTGCAGGAGTGTTACAATCAGCCAGCGCTGCAGATGTATAAAAAATATATATCTGAAGTGCTCGCTGATTGTAACACTTCTGCAGTTATTGTTTGTGAATCACCCCCCTCTGCGGCACTCACAAAGTCTGATAGAAGTGACTTTTCAGACCGATCAGCTGTTCTAGGCAGATGATCGGTTCTCCTGCACTTGTGCAGTGAGCCAATCTGCCCTGGAACAGCCGACGAAGCGTTGGAATGTTTGACCTAATGGGCGGCCACACATTCCACCGCTGTTTTACTGAGCAAGATTACGTCACCGGTCACACATTCCAACGTAGTCACAAACTTTGATAGAACACCTGCTCTGTCACTTGCAGAGTCGATCCTGATCTGCCGATCTCTGCTGTCTGTCTTATCTCTGGAGAGATAAGGGAAACCAGGAGGATGAGGGGTGAGAAGGGACGGGACACTGACATCCCGCATCTCCAGGTAGGGAGCAAGCAGTGCAGGCTCAAGGGGGGGCTGCTTTGGGCCCCACAACAATGACTGGGCCCAGGGCAACTGCCCCTTTTGCCCTGCGTTAAAGACGGGCCTGATCATAATTATATGTTTTTAAGTGTAAAAGACACAAATTTCCGCCATATTTTGGTTCAGTTGGTTGATTTTGGAGATTCCGGCACCGCTCAGAATTTCCTCCTAGGAGCCCACATCAGATATCAGGACACACAACAATTAATTAGTCCAACTCTTTTGCGTCTAGGTGTGAACTCTTCGGGGCTCGCTCCGATTATTCCATTTTATGTTTTCAACAAAAAAATAAAAAATAAATGAGCGGATGAATTTGTTTTGTTTCTCCCAGTGGAGATTTTTGATTATTTAATTACAGGCCTCATTGCCCCATCATTAAATTCAAAGAAGCAAATCTAATGCGAGCACTTAAATGTAATGTCACTCATTAGTCTCTAATGAACAGAAGCATATTCCTTCTCCCAGAAACAGCTGTAATGGAGAGCCGTGCCCCCCGATTCCGCACAGCGGGGCTCGTCAAGTGTGTCGCTGGAAAGCGAGGAGGCAGCACGCGGCATGCTGGGGGATTTTGGAAGCCTGCGATTCCGCCGTTTGTAATTAGGAAACAGTAGGAGGGACTTAATAGGAGGACCGGAGTGCAAGCGAGCCTCTCCCCCCCCCCCCCCC
>NW_017307115.1:58389-59117 GCF_000935625.1 Nanorana parkeri | reverse complement strand
GATTGCAGTTTGATTGATGTCTGTTTGACGTCTGGAGCATATGAGTCAGCCATGAAAATTTGGATTCTGGTGGTGGTGGAGCGCTGGACACCGAAAGGACAATCTGAAGGCTCCTCTGTAAGAGGGTGAACCCAGCAGAGGTCACCGTAGTAGTCAAACTTGGTCAAAAAAGTGAGAAGGTCAATGATGATTGTCACAACTTCATTCAGGTAAGCATTTAAAGGAGAAGTATGAGGCGAGTGAAAATCACTCACCTCATAGTTCCAGCCGACCTCTGACAATGAAACTGTTACAGGTCGGCTCAATAGATCGGGAGGTGATCGAACACATACCGTCTCTCGCTCACTTCTCGATCTATCCCTGCAGAGAGCCGTGACTGTCACTCACAGCTCCCTGCACGGATCCCCCACCATCCCCTGTGCAATCTTCCAGCGTTGACTGGCGGAGGGGGCGGGTACAGCTGGCTCTGCCTCTAGATAGGCAGAGCTAGCTGTCATTCACGCAGCTGGGTGGATCTCGACAGTAATGCCGGGATCCGTCCCGGCTGCGGCGTCTCTGTATACCGCGAGCTCTAGCTCCCTATATACGGAGCTTTGGGTGACGGGAGGACGCTAGTTTGTGTCCTCCCGTTACCCTAAGGAGAACTGTGTGGAAAAGCCCTGACCCCATAGTTCTCGTTCTCCTTTAAGTTCCAAAGTGTTGCACCCTTTAGCCCAGATGAGGTTAAC
>NW_017307115.1:42638-55316 GCF_000935625.1 Nanorana parkeri | reverse complement strand
GAAATGCGTTGTTTACTTTTGTGATTTATTTTGCTAAATAAAAACCAGCTGGACCCATGGAACATCGTTGGCCCTCTCACTTTTTTAAACAGAATATTTGGAATCTGAAAAGAGATGACGCTACTACTTCCTGATCGGGGTCATTATGTACCAGGCTGTCTCTTTCCACGGCTGGCCCCTCAAGATAAATCCCTTCGGTTGCCAGTATTCTCATTTTCTGGATTGAAAATATGCAGCCGGTGTGTTCCTCGGTTCCGGTCCCCCCATCGTTCTTATCTCACTACACTTCCTGTTATTCACAATAGAGCGTGAGTAGGAGGTTGCACAGTACAGAATCATGTCACATAACATTGCCGTTCCACCCGGGAGGTCCTGTTACTTAGGATCGGATTTCTCTGGGAGGTCCTGTTACTTAGGATCGGATTTCTCTGGGAGGTCCTGTTACTTAGGATCGGATTTCTCTGGGAGGTCCTGTTACTTAGGATCGGATTTCTCTGGGAGGTTCTGTTACTTAGGATCAGATTTCTCTGGGAGGTCCTGTTACTTAGAATCGGATTTCTCTGGGAGGTCCTGTTACATAGGATCAGATTTCTCTGGGAGGTTCTGTTACTTAGGATCAGATTTCTCTGGGCGGTCCTGTTACTTAGGATCGGATTTCTCTGGGAGGTCCTGTTACTTAGGATCGGATTTCTCTGGGCGGTCCTGTTACTTAGGATCAATTTCTCTGGGCGGTCCTGTTACTTAGGATCAGATTTCTCTCGGAAGTCCTGTTAGAAGCCTGTGTACTTAGGATCACATTTTCTGTGGCATGTCCTATAGCTGTGGGCCACATTCATTGGGTCATTCAGTATTGTAGCAGCTTGAAAATATTTACTTTTGTAGCAAATGCCACTGAAATGGCTCCTGAGGGTCAGGAAGGCTCCTATCGAATACCCTGGACCTGTTCTTTTGCCATATAGGGTTCCTTATTAGCTGAGAACATTATGGTAAATATTGGGGAACAGAGGAACCTTAAATCTGGTCCTAACTTTAGTGCTAACCCTAACTCTAATCCTAGCTCTAACTTTAACACTAAGTATAACTCTAACCCTAATTCTATGCAAAGGCCACCAAAGTGGCTCCTGAGGGTCAAGGAAGCTCCTTTCAACTATCTTGGACCTGTTCTTTTGTCAAAAGGGCTTCTCATTAGCTTGGAAAATGTTAATTATTGAGGAACAGAGGAACCCTAAATTCAGCCCTATCTCTAACACGTATTTTAACCTTAACTCTAACTTTAATGCTAACCTTAACTCTAACCCGAACTCTAACTTTAATGCTAACCTTAACTCTAACCCGAACTCTAACTTTAATGCTAGCCCTAACTCCAACCGTAACTCTAACCGTAACTCCAACCGTAACTCTAACCCTAACTCTAACCCTAAATCTAACCCTAACTCCAACCATAACTCTAACCCTAAATCCAACCCTAAATCCAACCGTAACTCTAACCCTAAATCCAACCGTAACTCTAACCCTAACTCTAACCCTAACTCTAACCCTAACTCTAACCCTAACTCTAACCCTAACTCTAACCCTAACTCTAACCCTAACTCTAACCCTAACTCCAACCATAACTCTAACCCTAAATCCAACCCTAACTCCAACCATAACTCTAACCCTAAATCCAACCGTAACTCTAACCCTAACTCTAACCCTAACTCTAACCCTAACTCTAACCCTAACTCTAACCCTAACTCTAACCCTAACTCTAACCCTAACTCTAACCCTAACTCCAACCATAACTCTAACCCTAAATCCAACCGTAACTCTAACCCTAACTCTAACTTTCACACCAACACTAACTTTAATGCTAGCAGTAACTCTAACCCTAACTCCAACCGTAAAACTAACCCTAACTCTAAATTCTAGCCCTCATTCTAACTCTAACGCTAACCCTAACTCTAACTCTAACCATAATTCTATGCAAAGGCCACCAAAGTGGTGCCTGAGGGTCAGGGAAGCTCTTTTCAACTACCCTGGACCTGTTCTTTTTCCAAAATGGCTTCTCATTAGCTTGGAGCAGGTTATATATTGAGGGAAGCTAAATCTAGCCCTAGCTCTAACACTTATTGTAACCCTAACTCTAACTTTAATGCTAACCTGAACTCTAACCCTAACTATAACTCTAATTCTAACTTTAATGCTAACCCTAATTCTAACACTAACTCTAACCCTGTCCTTAATGCTAACCCTAATTCTAACTCTTACTCTAATCCTAACTCTAGCCTTAAATTTATATCTAGTCCTAACTCTAACCCTGACTCTGTTCTTAATGCTAACCCTAACTCTAACTTTCACACTAACCCTAACACTAACTTTAGTGCTAGCCCTAACTCTAACCCTGACTCTAAAGCTAACGCTAACTCCAACCCTAACTCCTGACTATAACTCTAATTTTAACTTTAATGCTAACCCTAATTCTAACTCTTACTCTAATCCTAACTCTAACCTTAAATGTAACTCTAACCCTGACTCTGTTCTTAATGCTAACCCTAACTCTAACCCTAATTCTAACCCTAATCCTAACTCTAACTCTTTGCTTATCAAAAAACAAAGCTAAGTGAGTTCTTTTTCTTTTTTTCAAGTGAATGTGGTCTAAGCTGTGCTCATGGAAAACCTTGAGGTTCATTTTGATGAAATCAGGGCAAAGGCGAAATCTATAATTTTTCCTACAAAATCAGTTTGGCCCAAATTATTCTGATCATCCCTATTGGAGGTAGAAAATATCTTCTCACTCGCATACTCCATGTGACGTGGATTCACTCCATAACACCCCTTCTTGTCTAGACCTTCCATGCGCAGGTCCTCTAAAGATCATGTGACCACCCAACCCCCACCGCCGCATCATAGCAGGAAAAGTTTCCGGGGCACGGCGGAATGGAGCAGTTATAAGATAATCAGAACCTTCTGCCTTCTAGCCTGTCCAACTCTGAGAACATTCTACTGTATTTCTGATCAGACGAGTCTTCACCTGCTTTTGGCTAAGTCCGGCCTTTCTTGCGGAGGCTCCGTGGGGAGGTTTGTCAGTATTCCCAGGCAAGCTAATTCATTTTTCAGCATGTGTCCCATTGTTGGTGCTCTCGCTGTTCGGAGTGAGGCTGCACGGCATGCCTTGACCTGGCTCGCAGCTTGCAGTTCTGCTTCTAAGTGTATGGAACTAAGTCTTCTGATCCTAAATTAAAATAAACGGAGACGAGGCAGGTCCTCTTTGCTGAAATGTAGGGCGCGGCGCTGGGGATTTGTGTGCTGGATCTCTGATAAGGCGCCGCGCCGGAGACGTTTGATGCGATAACTGTGAGCGCAGCGGCAAGAGATGACAGCTCGCTGCAGATCAATATGTTCGTAGGCCGCAGTGTCCGTATGGTGACATCAGGGATGGAAAATTCCATCAAGCCGTTAGATTGCTTGTCGCATTCCGCAACCCTCTTATCTTCAGGAGAACTACAAGTAACATGCAAGTAATGCGATACGCTGAAGCATGGGGCAGCCAATTCATATTGTGATATATATAGTGCTGCAGCATCAGACAGAATAAAAACTACATATAAACACACATGATATGTGACATGTAACCTCTTTAGATGGAATCACATTGTATGTAACAGCCAGCAGGCATCAAGAGCGCACATTGCTGGCTGTGCACTGACAAGGGGGTCAGCACAATATACAATTGCTGGGTCTGTATGTGTCATCCTCAAAATTAAAAGCAGATGCAGATAGAATGTCCCATATTTGCCATTTAAAGGAGAATTATGGGGTAATTCACAGGTCGGCTAGAACTATGAGGTGAGTGAAA
The DNA here is from genome assembly GCF_000935625.1 of Nanorana parkeri. NCBI lineage: Eukaryota > Metazoa > Chordata > Amphibia > Anura > Dicroglossidae > Nanorana > Nanorana parkeri. Next base: position 51,481 of record NW_017307115.1, on the reverse strand, counting down.
AGCGCTCATCTCATAGTTCTCCTTTAAGGCCCCATTCACACGTAGCGATTTTGCGCATTTTTGCCGCGCGATATCGCGAGAAGTCGCTGGCTAATGATATTCATTGGAGCTGTCTTAGCTCCATGTCGCGTGTCGCGGTCGCAAGTCGCTTCTACAGGACCCTTTTTCGGGGGATTTTGCGCGATTTTGCTTTTTTCTAATGGAGCCCGACGGAGAAGGTCGCGCTACCGTCGCTGGAACGTCGCCCCGAAAGTCGCGCTATCCCGGCAGCTGCAAAATGTATGTCGCTACGTGTGAATGGGGCCTTAAAGTGAAGACTTAAAGGAGAAATATGCGGTCAGTGTTTTTCCCCATAGTTCTCCTCAGGGTCACGGGAGGACATATACTAGCATCCTCCTGTGACCCAAAGCTCTGTATACCGCGAGCTGTATACTGAGACCGCCGCAGCCGGGACCGATCCCGACATTACTGTCGAGATCCACCCCAGCTGTGTGATTGACAGCTGGCTATGCCTATCTAGAGAGCAAGGAGAGACAGCCAGGAGAGAGAGAGGAGAGACAGCCAGGAGAGAGAGAGAGGAGAGACAGCCAGGAGAGAGAGAGAGAGGAGAGACAGCCAGGAGAGAGAGAGAGAGGAGAGACAGCCAGGAGAGAGAGAGAGAGGAGAGACAGCCAGGAGAGAGAGAGAGAGGAGAGACAGCCAGGAGAGAGAGAGAGAGGAGAGACAGCCAGGAGAGAGAGAGAGAGGAGAGACAGCCAGGAGAGAGAGAGAGAGGAGAGACAGCCAGGAGAGAGAGAGAGAGGAGAGACAGCCAGGAGAGAGAGAGAGAGGAGAGACAGCCAGGAGAGAGAGAGAGAGGAGAGACAGCCAGGAGAGAGAGAGAGAGGAGAGACAGCCAGGAGAGAGAGAGAGAGGAGAGACAGCCAGGAGAGAGAGAGAGAGGAGAGACAGCCAGGAGAGAGAGAGAGAGGAGAGACAGCCAGGAGAGAGAGAGAGAGGAGAGACAGCCAGGAGAGAGAGAGAGAGGAGAGACAGCCAGGAGAGAGAGAGAGAGGAGAGACAGCCAGGAGAGAGAGAGAGAGGAGAGACAGCCAGGAGAGAGAGAGAGAGGAGAGACAGCCAGGAGAGAGAGAGAGAGGAGAGACAGCCAGGAGAGAGAGAGAGAGGAGAGACAGCCAGGAGAGAGAGAGAGAGGAGAGACAGCCAGGAGAGAGAGAGAGAGGAGAGACAGCCAGGAGAGAGAGAGAGAGGAGAGACAGCCAGGAGAGAGAGAGAGAGGAGAGACAGCCAGGAGAGAGAGAGAGAGGAGAGACAGCCAGGAGAGAGAGAGAGAGGAGAGACAGCCAGGAGAGAGAGAGAGAGGAGAGACAGCCAGGAGAGAGAGAGAGAGGAGAGACAGCCAGGAGAGAGAGAGAGAGGAGAGACAGCCAGGAGAGAGAGAGAGAGGAGAGACAGCCAGGAGAGAGAGAGAGAGGAGAGACAGCCAGGAGAGAGAGAGAGAGGAGAGACAGCCAGGAGAGAGAGAGAGAGGAGAGACAGCCAGGAGAGAGAGAGAGAGGAGAGACAGCCAGGAGAGAGAGAGAGAGGAGAGACAGCCAGGAGAGAGAGAGAGAGGAGAGACAGCCAGGAGAGAGAGAGAGAGGAGAGACAGCCAGGAGAGAGAGAGAGAGGAGAGACAGCCAGGAGAGAGAGAGAGAGGAGAGACAGCCAGGAGAGAGAGAGAGAGGAGAGACAGCCAGGAGAGAGAGAGAGAGGAGAGACAGCCAGGAGAGAGAGAGAGAGGAGAGACAGCCAGGAGAGAGAGAGAGAGGAGAGACAGCCAGGAGAGAGAGAGAGAGGAGAGACAGCCAGGAGAGAGAGAGAGAGGAGAGACAGCCAGGAGAGAGAGAGAGAGGAGAGACAGCCAGGAGAGAGAGAGAGAGGAGAGACAGCCAGGAGAGAGAGAGAGAGGAGAGACAGCCAGGAGAGAGAGAGAGAGGAGAGACAGCCAGGAGAGAGAGAGAGAGGAGAGACAGCCAGGAGAGAGAGAGAGAGGAGAGACAGCCAGGAGAGAGAGAGAGAGGAGAGACAGCCAGGAGAGAGAGAGAGAGGAGAGACAGCCAGGAGAGAGAGAGAGAGGAGAGACAGCCAGGAGAGAGAGAGAGAGGAGAGACAGCCAGGAGAGAGAGAGAGAGGAGAGACAGCCAGGAGAGAGAGAGAGAGGAGAGACAGCCAGGAGAGAGAGAGAGAGGAGAGACAGCCAGGAGAGAGAGAGAGAGGAGAGACAGCCAGGAGAGAGAGAGAGAGGAGAGACAGCCAGGAGAGAGAGAGAGAGGAGAGACAGCCAGGAGAGAGAGAGAGAGGAGAGACAGCCAGGAGAGAGAGAGAGAGGAGAGACAGCCAGGAGAGAGAGAGAGAGGAGAGACAGCCAGGAGAGAGAGAGAGAGGAGAGACAGCCAGGAGAGAGAGAGAGAGGAGAGACAGCCAGGAGAGAGAGAGAGAGGAGAGACAGCCAGGAGAGAGAGAGAGAGGAGAGACAGCCAGGAGAGAGAGAGAGAGGAGAGACAGCCAGGAGAGAGAGAGAGAGGAGAGACAGCCAGGAGAGAGAGAGAGAGGAGAGACAGCCAGGAGAGAGAGAGAGAGGAGAGACAGCCAGGAGAGAGAGAGAGAGGAGAGACAGCCAGGAGAGAGAGAGAGAGGAGAGACAGCCAGGAGAGAGAGAGAGAGGAGAGACAGCCAGGAGAGAGAGAGAGAGGAGAGACAGCCAGGAGAGAGAGAGAGAGGAGAGACAGCCAGGAGAGAGAGAGAGAGGAGAGACAGCCAGGAGAGAGAGAGAGAGGAGAGACAGCCAGGAGAGAGAGAGAGAGGAGAGACAGCCAGGAGAGAGAGAGAGAGGAGAGACAGCCAGGAGAGAGAGAGAGAGGAGAGACAGCCAGGAGAGAGAGAGAGAGGAGAGACAGCCAGGAGAGAGAGAGAGAGGAGAGACAGCCAGGAGAGAGAGAGAGAGGAGAGACAGCCAGGAGAGAGAGAGAGAGGAGAGACAGCCAGGAGAGAGAGAGAGAGGAGAGACAGCCAGGAGAGAGAGAGAGAGGAGAGACAGCCAGGAGAGAGAGAGAGAGGAGAGACAGCCAGGAGAGAGAGAGAGAGGAGAGACAGCCAGGAGAGAGAGAGAGAGGAGAGACAGCCAGGAGAGAGAGAGAGAGGAGAGACAGCCAGGAGAGAGAGAGAGAGGAGAGACAGCCAGGAGAGAGAGAGAGAGGAGAGACAGCCAGGAGAGAGAGAGAGAGGAGAGACAGCCAGGAGAGAGAGAGAGAGGAGAGACAGCCAGGAGAGAGAGAGAGAGGAGAGACAGCCAGGAGAGAGAGAGAGAGGAGAGACAGCCAGGAGAGAGAGAGAGAGGAGAGACAGCCAGGAGAGAGAGAGAGAGGAGAGACAGCCAGGAGAGAGAGAGAGAGGAGAGACAGCCAGGAGAGAGAGAGAGAGGAGAGACAGCCAGGAGAGAGAGAGAGAGGAGAGACAGCCAGGAGAGAGAGAGAGAGGAGAGACAGCCAGGAGAGAGAGAGAGAGGAGAGACAGCCAGGAGAGAGAGAGAGAGGAGAGACAGCCAGGAGAGAGAGAGAGAGGAGAGACAGCCAGGAGAGAGAGAGAGAGGAGAGACAGCCAGGAGAGAGAGAGAGAGGAGAGACAGCCAGGAGAGAGAGAGAGAGGAGAGACAGCCAGGAGAGAGAGAGAGAGGAGAGACAGCCAGGAGAGTGAGCGAGCAGAGACAGCAGGGAGAGAGAGAGCAGAGACAGCCAGGAGAGAGAGAGGAGAGACAGCCAGGAGGGAGAGAGAGGAGAGACAGCCAGGAGAGAGAGAGGAGAGACAGCCAGGAGAGAGCAGAGACAGCCAGGAGAGAGAGACAGCCAGGGGAGAGAGAGAGAAGAGACAGCCAGGAGAGAGAGATGAGAGACAGCCAGGAGAGTGAGCGAGCAGAGACAGCCAGGAGAGAGCAAGGAGAGACAGGAGAGAGAGAGGAGAGACAGCCAGGAGAGTGAGCGAGCAGAGACAGCCAGGAGAGAGCAAGCATAGACAGGAGAGAGAGAGGAGCGACACCCAGGATAGTGTGCCCTTCAAGACTCATCTGCACCTTGTGTTTCAAACACCTCCTTGCTCCCCGCGTTCCAGCATCCCTCCATGTCCCGTGCCTCCTCCATGCACTTATGTTGGAACACCAGGCCCCCGAGGTTGCCCCAGCATCCACCTGACATTGTGTCATCATGGGTTCAGGGTTCAGCTGGCCTGAAACACAGACACAACACATACAGGAGTAAAACCCTGGACCGTCCGGGTGAATCCCGGACAGATGGCAGCCCTATGCATTGCCTCAGTGTAATGGTGTGCCATTGAAAATGAATGTCACTGCAACGTAGTAACGCATGTTAGAGTAAATGGGGGGCCATTTAAAATGATGTTTGTGTGCTGCTGCGCACTGTAATAATGTACGGCGACGCATGCATTACAATGATGCATTACTGTAAATGGACCCCAACTGATGAAGTAATGAGAAACAGTGAGCCGGGGAAGGAGAAGAAGAGACAGCGAGGAGAAACACCGAATACGATCGGAAACATCCACAAAACAGACAGAAAAAGTGATATCCGCCAAGAAAAAATTCACTTTTTGAAAACGGTCGCATGAACTTTGTGATTCTCGGCATTCACAGCCTAAGGTCTCGTTCACACCTAGGCGTATTGCATATGCGCGATTCGCGGTAAAAAAGTTGCGCGACCGTCGCGCGTTTCCGAAGGCTACTTGGCTGTATCCCAATGGAAACGCGCCACAAAACGGCCCAAAGTAGTACCTGTAACTTTTCAGGCGTGTGCCGTTTTGTAGCGCGTTAGTGACAAAACGTTCAGGTGTGAACGAGGGCTAATTCTCACAATCTAACCACGTGCAAACAAACTGATTAAGCCAACGCGTGCATTGCGTCCTTTTACCGCCGTCCACCATTTACCCGTCGCCTATATTTAGCTCTCCTTTTAGCAAAGTGTCGGAATGCCTGCCGATCTTGGGAGTATAACGCAAATCTAAAACGTCCATCTCGCTGCGCCCCGAGGCCTTGCATTATCATAATGAGGGTTACCAGGAGTCAAGCAGCCAACGTTGCATGTGCGCCTGGAAATATTCCAGTACACGTACGCCGCCGCCGCCGCTTCCTATTTACCAATCTCTGGCGGTCAGGGCGGCCCGAAGAAAAGACAAAATAACGCCGACCGTATTTCCAAGAAGATTATTATGTAACTTATTACAAATCCCGATAATGAGATTAGCGCGGACGGTGGGAGTCCGGTAACCAATTAGCTCCTGTAAGCCGTGGATTGGATGGGAGCTGCAGAGGCGCAGAGGGAGTGTTGTTACCGGTGCAGTGATGGCCCCGGCGCTCCGAGGATATGACATCTTATTAACCGGCAGCCAACGATTTGGGAGAAGGAATACAGTCGTGACGTCTGTTTAGTCGCCGTGTTGCGCTGCGTATAGACTGGGGGGAATACAGATTGTAACAAGTGTGGACTGTATCAGAATATATTACAGCGTTTATCAATGATCACAAAGTCGCGGCTTTTCCTGCAATTATTAATGTGAACTCTCGGCAGATAGAAAAGATACAATGCGATCAGGAATACTTCCTTAACCCTTTCGCTGCTAAGGCATTTTTTGCATACAAATAATAATTCACATTTTAGGCCTGAAAATTACTGAAAGCACAGACCCTGTAGAATAAAATGGCGGCAGCTGCACATTTTTACATCACATGATATTAGCACAACTCCTTTTCAAACCCAAATAAAAAAAAATAAAAAAATTAAACTTAATTTAATTTTAGAGCTCAAAAACAAAATGTAATTTTCATTTTTTTGTAACATATACAAGATGAGGTTATGATGAGTAAATAGATACCCAACATGCCAAGCTTAAAGATTGTGTGCGCCCGTGAAGCCGCGGCAGACTACGGTATCCAAAATTGTCCGAAGGCAATGCTTTAAAAGTCTGTACAGGTCATCGAATTAGATATACATTACCACAAGTATTGGGACATCTTTACACGCACATGAACTTTAATGGCATCCCAGTCTTAGTCCGTAGGGTTCAGTATTGGGTTGGCTCCGCCCTTTGCCGCTATAACTCCCCCCTCCACCAAACTTTACACTTGGCACAATGCAGTCAGGCAAGTACCGTTCCCCTGGCAACTGCCAAACCCAGACACGCCCATCGGATTGCCAGACAGAGAAGCGTGATTGGTCACTCCAGAGAACACGTCTCCACTTCTCTAGAGTCCAGTGGCGGCGCGCTTTACACCGCGGCATCCCACGCTTTGCATTGCACTCGGTGATGTAAGGCTTGGATGCAGCTGCTCGGCCATGGAAACCCATTCCTGATTGGCCGGGAAGCCGGCTCGATGTTCCCTCGCTGCACTGCTGGTCAGAGGAATGTATCGGAGCATTTGGGTGAGTACGAGTAACAAGAAGCATACTGACAGGAAGAGAGAGCAGAGTGATGGAGACGCCTGTACTGCTTCAGACAGACAGATCAGACAGGGCTATGCTGTGTGGCAAAGATGTGCAAGTCTTAGCAATGGATGGACAGAAATACAAACCCTTTTGGCAAGTAAAACAGCTCCCCTATGTATTTCATTTCAGTTCATTGCCTGGAATTTATCTTTGCCATGTCACCGCCCACCAGGCATGTATAAATGTCTCACGCGCGCCCATGTAGTTTCTTGTCCGCCGTGATGGGGTCACTTGAATGTGACCCGGGCAGCACAGACAGTTCTTCTCTCAGAGTTGTGTGAAGGAATAAGCTCTGCCATGGAGCCGGGCATTCGGCAGCGGGAATTTGCATAGATTTGTTCATCGGGAAGCATTGTCGGTGTAGCCGGGTTGTCATAATCTGCTGCGAGTTTAAGGAAGCTTTAATTTAATCCCCAGAGGAGCCGACGTGATTGGAGCTCACAAGCCCGGCTGAGCTGCCTAAGTTTGATCCGCGGCTAAAGACACCTCCAGCTCCGACTTTGTTCTGCTAATGATGATCCGGGAAGGCTCCGCTCACCTCTGTACCCCAGCAGATGGCAGCTGCTTCACTGTGCTGAGCCGAGCTGGCAGCGGCCTGTCACCACGTGCTCCGCGCTTTCCAGCTCTGTAGGACGGCTCGGTGACTAGCATTGCTGCCCTGCAGAGCTGGCCCACGGGGATTCATTAGTCTCTGTTAGAGGATTGTATCAGGTAATATTAATAAGCACATATAAAGCTCTGACATATACCGCAGCGCTGTACAGAGAACACTGAGCCAGGCATTTCATTCTCTGCAGCAGAGGAGCTTACACTCTAATGTCCCCCTCCCCCCACAGTCACATCAGTCTCTGTACAGAGGAGCTTACACTCTAATAATAGACATAATTTTTTTCATTACTTACTATTGACATCATCTGCCAGAAATTGCTGTGGCTCCCCCGGGACAGGAGGAGGAGCTGGAGAACCAGCGTGTCCCCGGCGAGCGGGGCTGAATGACAAGCCGCTCCCCCGGGGGACACATCAGATGCTGTTTGTACTACAATGGAGATGTGATGTTATTTGGGATTCTTTGCTGATAATCCTGATGGATTCTGGCAAGAACTTCACGCATGATTCCATCTACGAGAAGAAAACCGGTGCTGCAAGAAATATGCCGGCTGCCAAAACCGACCACTTCCTGAAAATGAAAGTCGCCTGACTGTCGCTGGGAAAACTAGGGTGACGTTTGGCCAATTTGAAGCATTTTGGGGTCTTTAAACATTTATAAACGTATAAGCGGTATAACATGATTGTTTGTATTTGTGTAAAATCCTTATTTTCACAGCAGTTTGTTTTTTTGTTCTTTAACACAGAACTTCTATGCTGCAGAGTTTGCAGGTTCTTAAAGAAGAAAGCCCAGCACTAGATCTGCCTGGCTGCTATTAATAACTGCAGGAAGTGGTAGGTACAAGAGCAAAGGAGCTTATTCAATACAAAGTTCAAGATGGAGCGCAGTCAGGTGGGCGGACTCATCTGCACCTGCTTATAGCTCAATCTATCCGAATATTGCTAATATTTAGAGTCCGTCTTCCCCATTTTTTTTCCCTATAGACCAAGTCCTGAGGAAGAACCATTAAGCCTCCAAAGCCTCCCTGATATACTGCTCTCTTATGATCCTTGAATTTGAATTAACATTTTGGACTTCAGCATTCTACTGCAGCACTCCTGTTCTTGCTTCCTCTTCCAGTTCCAATTCAAAGCAGCCCTGAGGCCCTTCTACTTTGTTCAGAACCAATGTCACACCGCACACCACCATTTCCATATCATTTGGTGGGAACAAGACCACCTTGAGGATTCGATTCCCTCACTTGAGTGTCCTACACAGAGCCCTGACCTCAACCCTACTGAACACCTTTGTGATGAATTGGAAGGCCGATTGTGAGCCAGGTCTTCTCCTCCAACATCAGTACCTGACCTCACTAATGACCTCAACCCTACTGAACACCTTTGGGATAAACAGGAAGGCCGATTGTGAGCCAGGCCTTCTCATCCAACATCAGTACCTGACCTCACAAAAGACCTCAACCCTACTGAACACCTTTGGGATGAACTAGAGGGCCGATTGTGAGCCAGGTGTTCTCATCCAACATCAGTACCTGCCCTCAACCCTACTGAACACCTTTGGGATAAACTGGAGGGCCGATTGTGAGCCAGGTCTTCTCATCCAACATAAGTACCTGACCTCACAAATGGCCATACATTCCCACAAACACCCTTCAAAATTTTTTGGGAAAGCCTGGAGGAGGAAGTGGAGAAGGAGGTTAGAGGCCAGCT
>NW_017307115.1:40695-42130 GCF_000935625.1 Nanorana parkeri | reverse complement strand
TGGGGGAGGGAGGGGGGGTTTAACTCCACATTATTGGCCATGGGGCTCCATATCAATGGCCATGGTTTTGGAATGGGATGACCAACAAGTTCATACAGGGTGTGATGGTCTACAGACTGCTGGCCATAACATATTAACCATGTGATGTTCAGCAACAATGTTGATGATCCACAACATCAACACCATTGTCAGAAAGCCAGAGTTCGAGTGTCGCCGTGCGCATGCGCCTGTTGCTGACCATAGAGCCGTAATAGGAGCGGCCTCTTTGCGTGGACGTGCACGCATACGTGTGCATCACGCGCCCACGTGTCATTTGAACAATTGGCGCCAACTGGGCTATAAAGGCTGTGTTCCGCTATCCTCCTATGCTGTCAGATCGTCAGCTTCCTGTGTTCTCCCGTTACTGACCCGGCTTGGACTACCCTCTGTTGTTGCTTGCTCCCTGAAGACCCCGGCTTGTTTTTGACCTTGATTCTGCCTCACCCCTTGTACTACGTTGCTAGCTCACTGACGACCTCGGCCTGCTTGACGATCCTTCTGCCTTGTGTGTTCTGCTTCCAGCTTCCTCAGCTCATCTGATCTTGATCCACTTCGGCATATACACATCCTGCTTCCTGCCCGGATCTACGCACTTCATCTCCCCTAAGGTACGTGACAACCATTGTAATGATCCCGTTTCTGATTGGTTACTTCGGGTCACTTGGTTTCACGTGTCATTATCGCTCTTCTGTCTTGTCACTTGAACCCCAGCGAGGCACCTGTCCATGTTTCATTCCAGCGCATTGCACACGCATTTCGGGTCTCGATGAAATGCTTCATCGATCCCAGAAAATGAATTGATTGCGCAATACGGAGCGCAATATGAAATCTCGCCGCCCCTCGCCATCGTTCAGCCGCAAAGCCATTTGTTGTGTCTGCAGAAGTCATCAATCTGGAATCTCATATCCCGGTGACGGGTGACGATTTTATCCCGCCACTCGCGGACAGGTTGGGGGCGTTTGAAGCCTTCGCTCGGCGGCGGTTGCTTGTTTATGGGGTTTAGCAGATGGCTCGGCGTACAGCTCGGTGGGACGTATCAGAGGTCGTAGATGCCCCCTGCCCCCGGGCACTGCCAGAGGAAAGGCATCAGATGGCACGGCTGGCACGTGTTCCTCTTTCTCGGAGCTGCGGAATCCCAGCGCCGCTGATGAACGGACCTGCCAATGTCAAAGTAAGCGTTGCATGTCACATGACCTCACAGCGTGGCACGAGAGACGCTGGCGCAGACTGGCAGAAGGTGGCAGAGGGCATATCAGGCTTCTGAGTCCTATGTCACAGCTGGTGTGGGTGACATATGTTATGCCATGGCAGTGGCGTAACCAGAGTAACGGGCGCCCAGGGCAGAACAAAATTTTCACCCCCCCCCCTGGGGTCATTTACGGGGGGGATAAGGAAG
>NW_017307115.1:38255-39827 GCF_000935625.1 Nanorana parkeri | reverse complement strand
TCCCCCCCCCCCCTGGTGATATTTGAGGGGGTACAATGAGAGCATGCTGGGACATGTTGTAATTGAACTACAAGTTCCAGCATGCCCTCATTGTCTCTGTACGCCCCCCCAAATATCACCCAGGGAATAGTAACAAGCTAATTGGCAGGCTCCTGTCCTCACCGGCTGCCCCCCCCGGATGTTACGCCACTGTCCCATGGTGACAACGCAGGAAGTAACATCAACATGTGCAGGCGAAGAGCTACATTCAGTAATCCAGAGCAGCCAATCAGAGAACATCTTTCAAAATGAAACGTCGGGAAACGCAACTCAAGAGAAATTTTCCTTTTTCCCCCATAAATCCGTCTAAATATTTAATGATTTGACTGATTAATTACTGTTACTTAGGGGTAGAAATCTGCAATGATGTCTGCTACCTGAAACTGGATCATGCGCGTTACAGCTAATGGATGGACATGACAACTGTACAGGTAGCATCTGGAGAAGGTTTCCTCGCATCACCTTTCATCATCTCGTGGAGTCACCAGGCGGCCCAACGAAGTACTGATGGGGGGGTCATAATAATCTGGCCACTCAGTGTATATATATATGTATACTGTGTATACCCATACAGTATATATATATTTCTTGTAGTGAGGTAAGTCTGATGAGGGAGGGGGTGTGAGACGCCCAAAGATAAGTGCTGCTTCTGCTGTATCTGTTCTCGCAGCGAATGCAAAGCGAGAGACATGGTGCCCTCTGGAAGTAAAACACAAAGCGGCCTCCCGGGAGGGTAACAATAGATGCTGAAACTATGTAACCTGCGTGCCAGCAGAGCCACTTCCCAGCAACAACATTAAACAGTCGATGCCGGAGGGTTTACCAGCCGGAATATTTACCAGTCATCCTCTCTCAGCACTTCTCTGCCTCGCACAGACACCTTCCAGCAGCTCAGCAAGGCTGTGCAAGACAAAAAGACAAGACGGCATCTCCGCTATAGAGCCATCCTTCAATGCAGCAACACAGAGATCAGCGCAGACATCCTCTCAAGTGAAATCAATCAGCGAATGTTAGGGTGCAACGCTTACATACTCGCCCGGCTCAGCAGTTGGTGTTCCCTGAATAAGGAGTGAATTCGGTGAAACTGAATCTGCTGCAAAATTGCTGATTTCACCAAAAAGGGGGAAATGTTCCGTTTCGCTCGCTGGGCGGCTTATGCAAAATAAAATAAAGTATTTCTTTACAACAAAATTTGCATTTTTTGTAGTTTTTTTTACTTTTCTGTGATTATTATTTGTGTCCGGTTACTTCACCTTTTTTTCCCCGCCGTCTCCGTCCCACCATCACCCAGAACCCCCCTCCCCCTTGTTACCTGCACCACCAACACCAGGTCCTTTCACATCTCGCCCTTGTTACCTGCACCACCAACGCCGGGTCCTTTCACATCTCCCCCTTGTTACCTGCACCACCAACGCCGGGTCCTTTCACATCTCCCTCTTGTTACCGGCACCACCAACGCCGGGTCCTTTCACATCTCCCTCTTGTTACCGGCACCACCAACGCCGGGTCCTTTCACATCTCCCCCTTGTTACC
>NW_017307115.1:32450-37982 GCF_000935625.1 Nanorana parkeri | reverse complement strand
CCCCAGACTCTGCATCACCACCACATCCAACACCCCCGCCCCCCACAAACACACACACCTCAGGTGGTAAAATATGTAGGGACACCCTGGGTGATGATGTCATGATGAGGGCCAGCGACAACACCTGATGGCAGCTAGTGCAGACTATGGGGCTACATCATCGGTCTCCATTCCCGGCATTGTGGAAGGTCACATGATGTAGGATTCGGATAAGTGAAAAGCCGTTTTTTTTTTGAAGAATGGCAACCAGATGGCGGGGGCGGCAGGGTTGTTTTTAATTTGTCGGGCGAAAGGAATTCCACACCCCTGCTGCCCATCTGCTGCCCTGAGGCCCGGCCTTGGTGGCCCTGTGGCAAATCCGACCCTGGGTGGGTGGTGTCGGAGGGGGTAGCACATTTTGTCCACAGATGGACCTTACGCACTATATGAGAAAATTCTGTATTCCCCTCTGATTGGGCTCACTAATGGATCCATAAAGGATTACACTGACCAACGTGGCTGGGATTCCCTCCATCATGGGCGTGCTGATTGGACCAAATTTGTTCTAAAATTGCTCCTGTAGCCGACCTTCAATTTTACACCATCGTCTTCTACTGTAATAAACCAATGTCATCACTCCCAACAAAATAAGAACATCTGACCCCTCTCCCGTGTGTATATAGTATAATCCACCAGCAGCACGCTGGAAGGCTTAGGATGAAGCATTGGCAGATTTTAATCACCTTCTTTACATACGCTCAGTGTATGACAGAATGTAACCAGCGGGCACTGAGCGGTCACTTCTATCAGTGCCTTCTCACAGAGGCATTAGGTGCCATGACACATTCCCTTTTGAAGTAAGCCCAGACAGCACAGCGGATGGGATTCAGCACCCTGGACAGAGCAGAGTGTGGTGCAGTTCTCTCCCTCGTGCCAAGCATTGCATGATTCTCCCAGGAGCTCTCTGTCCCTCATCAGAAGCCGCTGCAGAGCTTTCACGTATTAAAGACGCAGAGTTCCTGTTACCTGGATACAATATACAAAGGATCGCCGCCGTCTCATAGGACTACGATCGCCAGGAAACAAATCTGCAATGTTTATTGTTGCTGGCTATCATCGTGGACTTATAATCATTCTTAATTCATGTATTTTATTGGTGGTGACATCATTAAATGGGCATGTGACTTCTTTCCTTCGTTCATTCCTAGAGCTCTGCCATTAGCAGGGAGCATAAGCATGTCAGACCCCTTGTCACAATCACGGAGTCCCCGATCCAGCACCAGGTCTTCTGTCCTGTGCGTGGCCACCAGTACTTCCAGTTCCACCAGTGCTGCAGGCAACAATCAGCAGCTAGGTGTTGGCTTTAAAGGGCTGGGTGACGATCTGCTCGACGTTTGAGACACTCAATTGCTATGCTGAGCCCCCTGTGTCCCCAACATTCACTATACTTAAAGTGACATTAAACCCTCAGATTTTTTAACATAAAACAATACTGTAATGTGCGCCTTACTGTAATCCATGGCTGTTTCCCTTCTCTTTGCTGCTCTTCCTTTTAAATCTGTATCTGTTCTCATGCTGGGGCAGAACTTCTGTTTTGCAGCAGACTGCCTTGTCTCAGGAATGGATACACGGTGTCTGTGTGTAGGTTTGTAACCTGAGCCAGCACTACAGGAAGAGGCCCTGAGCTGCAAAGGGAAGTTCTCCCCCAGCATGAGAAGAGATACAGATTTAAAAGGAAGAGCAGCAAAGAGAAGGGAAACAACCATGGATTACAGTAAGGCACACATTACAGTATTGTTTTATGTTAAAAAATCTGAGGGTTTAATGTCACTTTAAGTTCCAGTGATTGTGACCTGTGTGCATTCCAGTGACCCCTGCACTTTTGTGCCTCCAGCACCCCCAGTGATGCAGATATTCCTGTGCCCCCTGTGTTTTTCAGTGGCCCCAGTGCTAATGTGTCTCTGGTGACCTCTGAGTCTCTAGCAACCCCTGGTCTTTATTGATCTTTCTTTCTCTAGTGACCCCTGAGTCTCCAGTGACTCCTGTGTCTCCATTGACCCAAGTGTCTCCAGTGACCCCAGCATCTCCTGTGACCCCAGTACTCCTGTGTCTCCAATGAGCCCTGTGTCTCCAGTGACTTCTGTGTCTCTAGTGAACCCTGAACCCTTGGTGACTCCTGTGGCTCCAGTAACTCCTGTATCCCCATTGAACCAGGTGTCTCCAGTGGCTTCTGTGTCTCCAGTGACCCCTGCACTCATGTTTTTCCAGTGACTCCTGTGTCTCTGGTGACCATTGTGTCTCCAGTGACCCCTGAATTCCTGGAGACTCCTGTGTCTCCAGCGACTCCTGTTTCTTTAGTGACTCTGGTGACCCCAACGACCCTGGCACTCCTGTGTCTCCAGCATCTTCCATGTCTCCAGTGACTCCTGTGCCTCCATTCACCCATGTGTCCTAAGCGACCCCTGCACTCCTGTGTCTCCAGCAACTCCTGCGTCACCTAGTGTCCTCACAGCATCCCGTGTCACCCGGGACAACACAGCACCCTGGCTCACATGGCATCCCATGTCATCCTGTGACTCCATTGTGCCCTGAGTGCCTCCTTGACACTGAATCCCCATGCAGCCACAGGTACACTCCTGTATTTAATTGACTGTCTCTCTGTAGGTGACTACAGACCCCCTGTCTGTGACACCTCTGCAGTGAGACCACTGGTTCTACACAGAGAGCAACGGCCCTTCTCTGCAGCATGTCAGCAGGGGACAGGCTTTTTATACTCAGGCTGTGGCTGCTTTCTAAAGCAAACCAGCTGCAAGACTTTCCTATGTGTGCTGAAGCAGATGGAATATAATCGGCTGATATAAACTGACGGTTCAGTTGAGCTTTTTTTATTTCCAGTTTAGAGTCATCCTTCACACTGGGAGCACTGGGAGACAATGGTTTGCTTGTTTGTTTGTTTTTAGCATTCATCAGCTACATTTCCAGTTCAAGTCAAGCCACTAAGGTAAACCTTTATTCATACCCCAATCACCTGCATTCACCGTGAAGATCAAGCCGAGTGCAGCAGCTCCTAAGACGGACAAATCAGAGCCCAGAAGTTCCCGGGAGCCGACTCCTAAAAACCAGACTGAAAGGGTCCTCCCAGGCAGCAGAAATGTGGAGCGGAGATCTTTGTCAGTTTGGAAGGAGACGACTCGGAATTGTTTTTGCTGATGACAGCGTTGTCACTTATGGTTTATCTCCGGCAGATTGATCGAGTTACGAAAGAATGTGCCTTCGCTCTGCAGATCAGGAAGTCTTGAAATTGCACTTTATACCGCGTCCAATGACATCTCATCACACAGGAACACTTGTTGGTACTTGTAACTTTCAGTGCCGGAGTGTACATTCGCCTCATTTCGTTGTGTGTGTGCTTGCCTTCAGGGGCGTAACCGCAGATCATGGGACCCCATAGCAAAAATGTAATGGGGTCCCCCAGCAACCTCCCTACTGTCAATGATATTAAAGCCAGGTATCAGGAGAGCTTCCTGGCCCCCGCCCCCCCCTTTGCCAAAGGTGTCCCCAGGCGGGGTGACACCCAGGTACAGGTGCGGGTTGGCGTGTAACCGCGAGTAGCTGGGTGTAGCTGCATACTCCCATAGGGATGTACAGGGAGCTGCACACAATTACACACAGCACCTGTCTCTCCCAGGAATGGATCTCTGCATGCGGGTGCATGCTGCATGGATGTACTACACCCGATTACATGCGGTTACACGCCAACTCGAACCTGTACATCCATGCAGGTCCAGGCGCTTGAACTTGGATGCAGACAGTGTGCGTCCATGTGTGGGCACCTGGACCTGTGTAGGTTCGAGTCAGCATATAACAGCATGCAGCCACATCCTCCCATAGGGAGGTACAGGCAACTGCATGCAATTACATGCAGCACTTCTCTCTCCCGGGAATAGGTCTCTGCACGGGTGTGCATGTTGTAAAGATGTGCACGCCCGTGTGAATCTCCCCAGGGGTGTCCCGAGGCCGGGTGTCACTCGGAGCGGAGACCTCCCCCCCATCTGATGTCAGCTCTTCTTGATTAAAAATGTATTTGTCAGCAACAACTTCTGAAATCCTTATTGGGGGCCCCCTTTTACTCTCAGGCCCTATAGCAGCCGCATGGGCCGCTATGGCTATTGTTACGCCACTGCTTGCCTTATAAACACAACTCATATCCCCTCTATGAATTGATAAATGGCATCAGTAGGAAGAGAATGTTCTCACGTCGCATCGCTTTTTATATGATATAAACACTCACAGTAAAAAAAAAAAATGTAGCTCCCCCGAGCCTGTGATTGGACAAGGAAAAGAGAAGCAGCAGACTGATGAGCTCATCTCTCTCACTCTGCTATCTCTTCCTATCAGCATGCTCCTTGCACAGCAGTACAGCTGAATGGACCTTTTCGCTGCTTTCCCCTTTCCCCAGTCTGAGCTCTTCTGTATAAAGACTGCAAGAGGCAGACAGCAAGTCCAATTCGGCTTGCGTTTTTGGCAGCAGATCAGCAGTGGCGGCCTACATTTTTCTCTCTGCGTGGGTTCCCTTTAAGGCATCGCTCCGCCGCGGCCGTTCTGCAGACGGGGATAATGCAGCTCACGTGGAAACCCTCATTTTCAGCATTATACATTATGAAATATTGCCTGGTTAATGAAATCCCTTCCACTTAAATATGCCGCTATTTTGCTTTAATAATGGTGAGTTGTTTTTTTATTCCTGTGCGATTAACCCGCATAATGTGATAACTGCGCGTGTGCTCTCAGGCAGTCGCTTAGCATACAGGAATTGAAAATCAGGGTATTATTAGGTCGGCGGAATTGTCTCTATTGCTGGTAATGTGAGTCCGAGGCACGCAATTCACAGCCTGCTAGTTATTATAGCAGAATGGCATTTCAATGTAAATGGACACGTCATGTACATAGAAAGCTCGCCGCCGCCGCCGCAGAGGAGAAAACGGGAATCCACCCGGCAGCCACCAGACAAAAAGGAGAATTCCAACGAGATAGAAACTCATTAAAAGAAAACTCTCTCTCTGAAAAAACACTTATGTGCCAGAAAGAATGTAGCCGACATCAAGACATCAGAGATATCAAGTAACAAGCAATGGTTACAGATGGGGATGGACCGATACCGATACTACGGTAGTATCCGACTCGGTGCTGGTACCAGGTATTTGGGCGAGTACTCGAAAAATCGGTATCGGTGCATCCCTAGTTTCAGGTGTTTTCTGAAGATCCCAAACCCTCAATGGAGTGGTGCTGCGCCACTTTCTTGGTAGATATATATACGGTATATATATATTACCTGGTAGCCAGAACCTCATTATTAGCCTTAGGTGTCCACAGGCTGTGAGCTGACTGATGCTCAGGGCTCTCTCTGTATCCTGCTGCTGGGTGAAAAGGCTGAATGCTGACAGAACATGAAAGGGTCATTCCAGTTCCTCGCCAAATATGAGAAATTTAAATTACCCCAACAGACCTGTGTCTTCCCCCCTCCCCCGCCGGTCTTACCTTTGTACGAAGCAA
>NW_017307115.1:26022-32325 GCF_000935625.1 Nanorana parkeri | reverse complement strand
CCCTTTCCCCGCCGCAGCCAGTGTACAACCTGTACCCCGTAAAGCCCTGCAGTGAGCATTATGAGTTATGCTCACAAATGGCAAGCACTCATTGGTCAGCAAGGTCACCTGACCACTCTGACCAATGCGAAGCACGTTTTATCACTTCCTCCCTCCCTTCTTCCTTCCTTCCTTGCTTCTTTTCTCTCTACTTTCCTTACTTGCTTTCTCTCCTCCCCTTTTGTCCTCAAATTTTCCATGCCATCCTTCCTTCCTTCCTCCTTCCTCCAATCCTTCCGCCCGCCCACCCTTATTTCCTTCCTTTCCATCCCATCCTTCCTTGCTTTCTCTCCTCCCCTTTTCTCCCTCAAATTATCCATCCCCCCATTCCTTCCTTCCTTTCTTCCTCCCCTCCTTCCTTCTTACCTTCCTTTGTTTCTTCCTCTTTTTCTCTCTATGACCACCTCCCACCCTTCCTTCCGTCCTTCCTCCTTTACAGTGTCCATTCTCTTCCTAGAAGGTGAGAGGTCTCTTGGGATGTTTACGCTCCGAAATGATACATTTGTTACATTTGTTCTTCATTCCCTTCTATAAAATGTTGATTTCCAGGAACGTATTGTGTGTGCGTCGTCCTTGTGTGACACCGGAGCCCCGTTCTAGTGTGACACCGGAGGCCCGTCCTAGTGTGACACCCGAGCCCCGTCCGAGTGTGATCCCCGAGCCCCGTCCGAGTGTGATCCCCGAGCCCCGTCCGAGTGTGATCCCCGAGCCCCGTCCGAGTGTGATCCCCGAGCCCCGTCCGAGTGTGATCCCCGAGCCCCGTCCGAGTGTGATCCCCGAGCCCCGTCCGAGTGTGATCCCCGAGCCCCGTCCGAGTGTGATCCCCGAGCCCCGTCCGAGTGTGATCCCCGAGCCCCGTCCGAGTGTGATCCCCGAGCCCCGTCCGAGTGTGATCCCCGAGCCCCGTCCGAGTGTGATCCCCGAGCCCCGTCCGAGTGTGATCCCCGAGCCCCGTCCGAGTGTGATCCCCGAGCCCCGTCCGAGTGTGATCCCCGAGCCCCGTCCGAGTGTGATCCCCGAGCCCCGTCCGAGTGTGATCCCCGAGCCCCGTCCGAGTGTGATCCCCGAGCCCCGTCCGAGTGTGATCCCCGAGCCCCGTCCGAGTGTGATCCCCGAGCCCCGTCCGAGTGTGATCCCCGAGCCCCGTCCGAGTGTGATCCCCGAGCCCCGTCCGAGTGTGATCCCCGAGCCCCGTCCGAGTGTGATCCCCGAGCCCCGTCCGAGTGTGATCCCCGAGCCCCGTCCGAGTGTGATCCCCGAGCCCCGTCCGAGTGTGATCCCCGAGCCCCGTCCGAGTGTGATCCCCGAGCCCCGTCCGAGTGTGATCCCCGAGCCCCGTCCGAGTGTGATCCCCGAGCCCCGTCCGAGTGTGATCCCCGAGCCCCGTCCGAGTGTGATCCCCGAGCCCCGTCCGAGTGTGATCCCCGAGCCCCGTCCGAGTGTGATCCCCGAGCCCCGTCCGAGTGTGATCCCCGAGCCCCGTCCGAGTGTGATCCCCGAGCCCCGTCCGAGTGTGATCCCCGAGCCCCGTCCGAGTGTGATCCCCGAGCCCCGTCCGAGTGTGATCCCCGAGCCCCGTCCGAGTGTGATCCCCGAGCCCCGTCCGAGTGTGATCCCCGAGCCCCGTCCGAGTGTGATCCCCGAGCCCCGTCCGAGTGTGATCCCCGAGCCCCGTCCGAGTGTGATCCCCGAGCCCCGTCCGAGTGTGATCCCCGAGCCCCGTCCGAGTGTGATCCCCGAGCCCCGTCCGAGTGTGATCCCCGAGCCCCGTCCGAGTGTGATCCCCGAGCCCCGTCCGAGTGTGATCCCCGAGCCCCGTCCGAGTGTGATCCCCGAGCCCCGTCCGAGTGTGATCCCCGAGCCCCGTCCGAGTGTGATCCCCGAGCCCCGTCCGAGTGTGATCCCCGAGCCCCGTCCGAGTGTGATCCCCGAGCCCCGTCCGAGTGTGATCCCCGAGCCCCGTCCGAGTGTGATCCCCGAGCCCCGTCCGAGTGTGATCCCCGAGCCCCGTCCGAGTGTGATCCCCGAGCCCCGTCCGAGTGTGATCCCCGAGCCCCGTCCGAGTGTGATCCCCGAGCCCCGTCCGAGTGTGATCCCCGAGCCCCGTCCGAGTGTGATCCCCGAGCCCCGTCCGAGTGTGATCCCCGAGCCCCGTCCGAGTGTGATCCCCGAGCCCCGTCCGAGTGTGATCCCCGAGCCCCGTCCGAGTGTGATCCCCGAGCCCCGTCCGAGTGTGATCCCCGAGCCCCGTCCGAGTGTGATCCCCGAGCCCCGTCCGAGTGTGATCCCCGAGCCCCGTCCGAGTGTGATCCCCGAGCCCCGTCCGAGTGTGATCCCCGAGCCCCGTCCGAGTGTGATCCCCGAGCCCCGTCCGAGTGTGATCCCCGAGCCCCGTCCGAGTGTGATCCCCGAGCCCCGTCCGAGTGTGATCCCCGAGCCCCGTCCGAGTGTGATCCCCGAGCCCCGTCCGAGTGTGATCCCCGAGCCCCGTCCGAGTGTGATCCCCGAGCCCCGTCCGAGTGTGATCCCCGAGCCCCGTCCGAGTGTGATCCCCGAGCCCCGTCCGAGTGTGATCCCCGAGCCCCGTCCGAGTGTGATCCCCGAGCCCCGTCCGAGTGTGATCCCCGAGCCCCGTCCGAGTGTGATCCCCGAGCCCCGTCCGAGTGTGATCCCCGAGCCCCGTCCGAGTGTGATCCCCGAGCCCCGTCCGAGTGTGATCCCCGAGCCCCGTCCGAGTGTGATCCCCGAGCCCCGTCCGAGTGTGATCCCCGAGCCCCGTCCGAGTGTGATCCCCGAGCCCCGTCCGAGTGTGATCCCCGAGCCCCGTCCGAGTGTGATCCCCGAGCCCCGTCCGAGTGTGATCCCCGAGCCCCGTCCGAGTGTGATCCCCGAGCCCCGTCCGAGTGTGATCCCCGAGCCCCGTCCGAGTGTGATCCCCGAGCCCCGTCCGAGTGTGATCCCCGAGCCCCGTCCGAGTGTGATCCCCGAGCCCCGTCCGAGTGTGATCCCCGAGCCCCGTCCGAGTGTGATCCCCGAGCCCCGTCCGAGTGTGATCCCCGAGCCCCGTCCGAGTGTGATCCCCGAGCCCCGTCCGAGTGTGATCCCCGAGCCCCGTCCGAGTGTGATCCCCGAGCCCCGTCCGAGTGTGATCCCCGAGCCCCGTCCGAGTGTGATCCCCGAGCCCCGTCCGAGTGTGATCCCCGAGCCCCGTCCGAGTGTGATCCCCGAGCCCCGTCCGAGTGTGATCCCCGAGCCCCGTCCGAGTGTGATCCCCGAGCCCCGTCCGAGTGTGATCCCCGAGCCCCGTCCGAGTGTGATCCCCGAGCCCCGTCCGAGTGTGATCCCCGAGCCCCGTCCGAGTGTGATCCCCGAGCCCCGTCCGAGTGTGATCCCCGAGCCCCGTCCGAGTGTGATCCCCGAGCCCCGTCCGAGTGTGATCCCCGAGCCCCGTCCGAGTGTGATCCCCGAGCCCCGTCCGAGTGTGATCCCCGAGCCCCGTCCGAGTGTGATCCCCGAGCCCCGTCCGAGTGTGATCCCCGAGCCCCGTCCGAGTGTGATCCCCGAGCCCCGTCCGAGTGTGATCCCCGAGCCCCGTCCGAGTGTGATCCCCGAGCCCCGTCCGAGTGTGATCCCCGAGCCCCGTCCGAGTGTGATCCCCGAGCCCCGTCCGAGTGTGATCCCCGAGCCCCGTCCGAGTGTGATCCCCGAGCCCCGTCCGAGTGTGATCCCCGAGCCCCGTCCGAGTGTGATCCCCGAGCCCCGTCCGAGTGTGATCCCCGAGCCCCGTCCGAGTGTGATCCCCGAGCCCCGTCCGAGTGTGATCCCCGAGCCCCGTCCGAGTGTGATCCCCGAGCCCCGTCCGAGTGTGATCCCCGAGCCCCGTCCGAGTGTGATCCCCGAGCCCCGTCCGAGTGTGATCCCCGAGCCCCGTCCGAGTGTGATCCCCGAGCCCCGTCCGAGTGTGATCCCCGAGCCCCGTCCGAGTGTGATACCCGAGCCCCGTCCTAGTGTGACACCCGAGCCCCTTCCTAGTGTGACACCCGAGCCCCTTCCTAGTGTGACACCGGAGCACACCTTGATGAGTGAAAATGAAGGAGGCGATCAATAAATAAGTTTGCTGTCCCTCCAGGAATGGGAGGACGGAGTGCAGACAGCTGGAGGCGGGTAATATATCTTGTGAAAGTCACCCGTATGGGAAGGCAGAGGGCAGCCAGCGTTCCTGACCACACATCTTCATCAGCCAAGCATGTTTATGATAATGCGCCTTGTAAACAGGAAAGCAGCGAGTGTAATGGATGCTCCTCTTCATAATGCAGCCAGCAAGTGATGTCGCAAATAATCCTCTTGATCAGTGAAGTATAAATTAACCGGTAACAATGCATTATACCGCATTCATTATGGGCACAGAGCTCTCCATAACTCTGAGGACTGGGACAAGCTGCTGCTATTACCACCAAGCCACTTATTTCGTACAGCATTAGACTATCAGACACTCCAGGCTGCTTTTTGTCCCTTTGCATACTCTGGCTGGGAATTCCAAGGCGTCCTCAGCTCGCAGATGTTTGCGGCCTCCAGCTCTTTCTGGGCCTCATCCTAGCTGGACAAACCCCAGGGGTATCTGCAAACTAAGGGGTGGAAAGCCAACCATGGTGACCATTGCATTCAGGGTGATCAGAGCCAGTCAGACTTTATTCTTAAAGTAGATAGAAACCCCAACTAGGTGGCATTTTGTTTACAAAAGTACCGAGTATCATAAACATGCGTATCATGACCGCGTGTAAATTAATATATTGTCTTCACACTAATATTTCAAAATGAATTCCTTTCCTTTAATGTATTGTCTCCTTTTTATTTTTCCTTTGTTCTGTTATTTTCTCTTTTCCTTTCCTTCAGTTTTGACTCCTCCCCTTTCTTTTCCTTGTCCTGTTTTTTCTTATTTTTCCTTTCTTTTGCTCTCTTCTCCTTCCCTTCCTATTCTTTCCCTTTCTATTCCTTCACTTCTCTTTTTTCCTTTGTTTTCCGTACATTCCTTTTCACTTGCTTTTCTTTTACTTTCTCACTCTTTTCATTCCTCCTCTTTTCCTTCCCTTCCGTCTCATTCTCTTCTCTTCTTGTCTCTTCTCTTCTTTTTTTTTCTTCCATTTCCCTTTCCCTTATTTCCTTCTTTTTCCTTTCCATCCTCTTTCTTTCTTTCTTTCCCTTCCTCTTCATTTTTACTTTTGTTTTCCTTTTTCTTTCCTTCCCATTTCTTTCTTTTCCTTTCTTCTTCCTCTTTCTTGCATTTTCTTTTCTATCTTTTATTTGCTTTTATTTTTCCTTTTCACTTTCCCGTTCCTTTTCCCTTTCCTTTTCCGCTTGCCCTTCCCTTTCCAATTCCCTTTCCCCTTACCTTTTCTTTCCCTTTCCCTTTCCCCTTCCCCTTCACTTTCCTATTCCCTTTCCTATTCCCTTTACTTTCCTTTTCCCTTTCCTATTCCCTTTTCCCCTTAACCTCTCCTTTTCCTTTCTCTTTCCTATTCCCTTTCCTATTCCCTTTCCCTTTCCCCTTGCCTTTCCTTTTCCTCTCCCCTTACCTTTTCTTTCACTTTTCTTTTCCCTTTCCTTTTCCCTTTCCCTTTCCTATTCCCTTTTCCCCTTAACCTTTCCCTTTCCTATTCCCTTTCCCCTTGCCTTTCCTTTTCCTCTCCCCTTACCTTTCCTTTCCCCTTCCCTTTCCTTTTCCCTTTCCCTTTCCTATTCCCTTTCCCCTTTCCTTTCCTTTTCCTCTCCCCTTACCTTTCCTTTCCCCTTGCCTTTCCTTTTCCTCTCCCCTTACCTTTCCTTTCCCCTTCCCTTTCCTTTTCCTGTTCCCTTTTCCTTGCCTTCCTCCTTCCCCTTTCTTTCCTTTCCCTCCCTCTTCCTCTCCTTTGCTTTCCTCTCCCAGTCTCAGTGTTGCTGTGTATTTATTTCATGTTTCTATTTTCCATCTACCAGAAGCTGCTTTTGTGTGGTCACCACATGAGGTCTTCAGCTGCCTTGTGTACGCCGGATCTCTCATGTGTCACTGCATTGTAGGAAGGAAATTCCTGGCTTCCAGGTAAGCTTTCTCTTCTTCCTTGCCCCCATAGATAGAGAGGTGCCTGATGCAGTGTGTAGTTTTACTCATTGAATTGTTTATTTGCTTGAAATCAAAAATCTACTTTCCCTTCTTTTTTGTTTGTTAGAGTGTTTTGGGGTTAGTTTAGTTTATTTCATTTTGTGTTCTTTGTATTTGTGGGGGGGGGG
>NW_017307115.1:21351-24975 GCF_000935625.1 Nanorana parkeri | reverse complement strand
TTTTGTTTTTTTTTTTTGTGTTGGTGGGGGGGGGGGGGGGGGGGGGTTGTGTGTATTTGATGCTTATTTGTATACTGTCATTTACAATGTTTTATTTTATTTATTTTTATCTTTTTGTAAAAAAAATAAAAATAATGGGGCTTACAAGGGTCTGTTTTTGGCACTAGAACAGGTCCGAGGAGCTTTTTTTTTTAACACTCAGGACATTTAAAGTCCATTGTACTTTTCAAAATCATTAAAGGAGAACTATGGGGTTAAGTCTTTTCCGCATAGTTCTCCTTAGGGTAACGGGAGGACACAAACTAGCGTCCTCCCGTCACCCTAGGCTCAGTATACCTGCGAGCTACAGCTCTCTATATACTGAGACGCCGCAGCTGAAGCGGATCCCAACAATTATGTCTGGATCCACCCAGCTGCGTGAGTGACAGCTGGCTCTGCCTATCTAGAGGCAGAGCCAGCTGTACCCGCCCCCTCCCCCGTCCGTTCTGCCAGTCAGCGCTGGAGGATCGGAGCGGGGAGGGGGGAATCCAGCCCCTCCCCTTTCACGGCAGAGAGCCGTGACAGGATCGAGAGGTGAGTGAACGCCGGTATGTGTTCGCTCACCTCCCGATCTACTGAGCCGACCTGTGAAAGTCTCATTGTCACAGGTCGGCTAGAACTATGAGGAGGAGTGAAAAGCACGCGCCTCATAGTTCTCCTTTTAGGAATCACCTTAATTTTGCCTCGACCTTTGACTCCAATGCATTTCTCCAACACATCCACTGAAATTTCAGAAATATGGAAACTCTAACAGGGTTATTCACAAAAGGGTGAAGAGTTTGGAGAAGGCCAGAGACGGGAACAATCTAGGACAACATAGAGGAACTGGAATGTGAGCTGAATTGGAGAATTTTTCCATATCGGTTATTTTGGCCTAGTTTAGTCACTTCTCTCCGGCCTTCTCCAAACTCTTTACCCTTTTGCGAATAACCCTGTTAGCTTTGCTCATTCTTTATGTTAAGATCCCCCTCACTCTGATACATAACTAAATTGTTAAAGGCCGATTTACATCTATGCGTTGCGGGAATGTACCCGTTACACGCATTGGCACGTTGCAGTGCCATACATTTTGCACCAAAATGCAACTAAGGCAACCAACATGTGTTGCCATGTGCTGCAAAGCATGGTCATGCACCATAGCACTTTGTGACAACGTCTTATTTGTTTGGGACCTTTCAGTGTGACGGAAGTCCATTGATTTCAATGGGCTGACTTAATGCAATGCATGTTTACACATATACATGGAGTATATACACAGAGTGCTTCAACCCCGGAGTTTTTATTATATGATTGGAGCTATATTGGGAAAGCTTCTTTGCGCTGCACCCTTTTGACTTGTAACAGGTTCTCTATTGCTGATATATATATATATATATATACATTGAGTGGCCAGATTATTATGACCACCCCATCAGTACTTGGTTGGGCCGCCTGGTGACTCCACGAGATGATGAAAGGTGATGCGAGGAATCTGACACGGCACTGTTGCCCTTCTGTTGTCTTGTACCAGTCTTGCCCCTCCCCCGTCTGCCCTAACATTGACTAGTCGCTGACGGCCACAATTCGCACGTTCAGACCCAGATTTTCGGCTGTCAGTCCGGTCTTTAAACACTTTAACAACAGCTGCTCTTGAACATTTAACGAATTCTGCTGTTTTGCTGATACTCGCTCCATGGCTCCGAGCGCCAACAATCATCCCGCGTTCAAAGGCTGTTACATCGCGTTGTGTCCCCGTATCTTCAGAAATCACTTCTACTGTCGTGGTAACCAACCCGCTTCCCTATTTATAATGGTCTGGCCCTCTAGCAACTTCAGCGCCAAATTATAGCTAATTTGCCTACAAACGTCAGGTGGTCATAATAATCCGGCCACTCAGTGTATATAATAATCCGGCCACTCAGTGTATATAATAATCCGGCCACTCAGTGTATATAATAATCCGGCCACTCGGTGTATATAATAATCCGGCCACTCAGTGTATATAATAATCCGGCCACTCAGTGTATATAATAATCCGGCCACTCAGTGTATATAATAATCCGGCCACTCGGTGTATATAATAATCCGGCCACTCGGTGTATATAATAATCCGGCCACTCAGTGTATATATATATAAACATTCAAGACAGAGCAAGTATAAGCTCACGCTGAGATCAGCTGGTGTCAGTAGATGATTATCTAATAGGGAAGATGGATGATATTCTTCCTGGGTGTCATTAATAAGAAGCATATGGCAGGTCATTTGCGGAGCGTAACCATTACAGCTACTGTCACCTATAGCTGGCAGGTCATTGTCACAGAAAAATGGGCAGTTCTGTTCCTATACGGATGATACTAAGTTTACTGTCACAAAGAAAATAGCAATCGCAGTCATGCTTGGCTTGGGGTGACAGGTCATTGTGCCAGAACGGTGGAAGGACATTCATAAAACCTAACCGCTACCTTCTGAAAATGAATGAGCACGGCCCAGCAGAGAGTTCAAAGGTCGGAATGAATGTCGATTGGGCTAATGTCCTGAAGGTGAATGTCAAGGTAAGTTCAATACCAGCAGCTAATGAGGCAGCTGCCCAAGGCCATTCAGAGGACAAAGGTGATGCACACATTGGGGTAGGCTGTATGAGCCAATCAGTTTTCCTGTTTAGATATAGAAGAGATACTTTCTGATTGGTTACCATAATCATTGCCCTTTGGACTGCTTTGATGAAATTAAATCTGATTTTTTTTTCTTTTTTTTTGCTGTCTGGGTCCTGTTGGAGAAATTTTGCTTCACTTCCTGACTCGGAGACACAACAGAAAGTGAGACAAAACTTCTCCAAAGTGAAGGGAGTTTACCTCTCAGTTGTCACTATTGAAAGATTTCTCATCGACTCCTGTCCTGGGGACCAGGGGGGCCCCTAGCTTTTTTGCTGCCTGAAGCCGGGGTGGGGCGGAGGCTGGTGGATGATGTTATGGTGGAAAGGGTTGGAGGTGCACAAATATGGGGAGGGAGCGTGGCTTCTGCATCATCTCGCCACCCGTCTCTGGCCGGCATCCCACCCAGCTCACTGAGATCACTGGTTGCCAAAAGTTGGGCGGTAGGCTGACCAGAGCATCCCAGGTTGCTAAGAGCTAGGTGGGGAAATGTGTACGGCTGGAAAGGGGGTGGCTCTGCCTGCCACCCCACCAGACGACCCAAAGAGATGCCGCCTGAGGCAACTGCCTCATTATAGGGATGGCCCTGCCCAGTGACAACTTGGGTTTCCCAAAGGCCAGGACAAATAGAGAGGATCCGAGACACAGACAGCAATAAAAACCTTTTTAATATGGGACCTTTTTATGAAAAAAGTTTAAGGTATTACAACAAAATGTGTAAAATGTATAAAAGTAATTTCATTACAACAAAATGTAAAAAAAAATAAAAAAAACGTTATTTCTTTAACATAATTTATTCTTGTTCAAATAGCCTTCTGACCACCTTCTAGGAAAACCAAGAAAAAGCCACATAGGAAGACCCCTTGTACTGCTCATAATCAACCACGTGGTGTACTTGACGTGATGTCCCAAAACAACCCGACATAGGTAAGTACAATACAGAGTTCTACTTAA
>NW_017307115.1:20514-21328 GCF_000935625.1 Nanorana parkeri | reverse complement strand
TTTTGGGGATTTTCCTCCTGTCCTGGCATTTGTATTTGATATGTTTCATAACAGAAAGTAAGAGAAACAGGTGATTTTTCAAAATTGTTGGTCCTTTCTCCTTTAAATGATAACATTTCATTATTAAAATTAGGAATGCACCGATATGTGGGCCGCCGAAACATATCGGCCGAAAATTGCACTTTTGGCAAAATGCCGAAAGTTTAATTTTTTGGCCAAAATGGCGGTGCACCCGTGACTTCT
Source organism: Nanorana parkeri (assembly GCF_000935625.1). NCBI lineage: Eukaryota > Metazoa > Chordata > Amphibia > Anura > Dicroglossidae > Nanorana > Nanorana parkeri. Next base: position 21,085 of record NW_017307115.1, on the reverse strand, counting down.
CTCCTCCCCGCTGGGCGCTGCTCTGTGTCCCAGCAGGGAGGAGAGAAACTGTCGCAGGAGACCAAGCGCTGCGGGAGGAGAGCTCTGCAAGCAGCTGGTGTCTCTCCTCCCACACTGCTCAGCCTCCTGTCACAGATCAGGAGAACGGTCGGTGTGGGCGGAGACAGCCAGCGCTGTCAGAGGAGGCTGATCTTTCCTCCCCGCACCGCCCCCCCAGCCTCCTGTGACAGCCGATCCAAGATGGAGAGCGGGTTCAAGCAGTCAGTGATTGCTGAGTGTTTGTAGATAATTGAGGACATGGTATGGTTACTATATCCTCAATTATGTATGAATGGGAAGTGATCTACTTCACATCTACATCACTTCCTGTCCATTCATGATTGTAGTTATAGTAAACACACTCTGTCCTCAAGTTATGAATGATCAGGAACACTCAGTATAGAGGGGCTGCAGAAAAAGAGATCCTCAATCTCTTTTTCTATTTTAAAAGGGAAATATCAGGGGTCTGTTTAGATCCCCAATATTTTCCCCGAAGCCCCTAAAAGAAAAGTAAAAAATAAATATATTTAAT
>NW_017307115.1:14820-20441 GCF_000935625.1 Nanorana parkeri | reverse complement strand
CTGGGAGACGTTTATATGTTTGTATTGTTATATATATATATATAGAAACAATAAAGAAATATTATACAAAAGAATAAAAAAACATTTTCGGTTTCGGCCTGACATTTTTTTTTTTTCATTTCAGTTTCAGTCTTGAAATCTTCATTTGGGTGCACCTCTAATAAAAATTAAATACTGCCAAAAGAATGCTCTATGTGTCTGTAAAATATGATATAAATTATATAAAATTCATTTGCTTACAGTGTTGCATGACCGAGTAATTGTCAAAGTATCAATGAAAAGAAAATGGCCTGGAAATAAAAGGGTTGTATGCCGGCTGGCACTGAAGTGGTTAAGTAATTCCCAAATATTACATCCAATAGTGAGTACGAGAGCATCAAATGCGTTAATCCATTATTGATCGCATCCAGCAAAGTAATGAAACGATCTACATCCGTTGCTAGGCGATATCAAAGTATATAATCATTGTCCATAAGTAGACAGAGATGGAATATAGAACCATAATTCCTCCATTGCAGATGTCTAATGAACGGTGATGTCTCCATAATGCCGGATTTATTTGCCTCTTTCAGAGATGATAGTCCTCACATGGTGGTGCTAATCCCCGGCATAGGATTCATTCACAAACATGGTCACCCGTGCATGGGTTCATTATAGAGATCACAGTAGCTGGAGCATCATAATGTGAATCAGCAGATCCTCTCTGTACATGTAGCATGCAGATGAACCCTCGCATTGCATTGTGGTTGGATGGGAGTCCCTCATATACGGGGACTACCAAAGAAGCCATCAAAGTCCTTCCAAGAGCTGCTATGAGAAGCGCCAGCACATCACCCGACTTCAGTTTATTGACTATTACTTATTCCAAACTGAGGAACCACATATACAACCCTCAACTATATCACGGGCCAGGGTGTCCAGGGTGCCAGATATACACTATATTGCTAAAAGTATTGGGCCCCTCCCCCTCCAAATCATTGGATTCAGGTGTTCCAATCACCTCCATGGCCCCCGGTGTATAGGATGAGGCACCTCAGCATGCAGACGCTTCTACAGAGATTGGTGAAAGAATGGGTCGCTCTCGGGAGCTCAGTGACTACAAGCGTGGTACCGTGATAGGGTGTCACCTGTGCAATAAGTCCGTCCGTGACATTTCCTGGCTACTAAATATTCCGCGGTCACCTGTTACTGGGATTATGACAAAGTGGAAGCAACTGGGAACAACAGCAACTCGTTGTATACAGACTGGATGGAGGATACAATGTATACAGACTGGATGGAGGATACAATGTATACAGACTGGATGGAGGATACAATGTGTACAGACTGGATGGAGGATACAATGTATATAGACTGGATGGAGGATACAATGTATACAGACTGGATGGAGGATACAATGTATACAGACTGGATGGAGGTTACAATGTATATAGACTAGATGGAGGATACAATGTATACAGACTTGATGGAGGATACAATGTATCTGGTATACTAAGCAATGGAGTGGTGAAGCACAGTGTTCCTTAGCAGCTGGTTGGGGCACCTTCATTGTCCTTCTTCATGCTGGGTACGTCATGTCAGCCTTGGCAAACCAAAGAATCCCCAAATATTGTATAGAGAGGAGTTTTCCATAGGAAATCCTGACTCCCAGCTGATAGGGTGGATGTGTCCATTGCACTTCCTTGTTCTGAGGAGATCAGGTTTGGACCGGGTTCTGTGTGAACCTGAACTCATCCCTACTTTTCAGGTGCTACAGAAATATTAGCATATCTACGACTACTAAGACTATACATTTCATTCATACATAGTTCAAATTGATTACATAGCAAATCTATCGAAATACAATAAAACAACTAAAAGTAACTAATAACCCATTGGGAGTTTTTATATTCAGTTCAGAAGTCCCCTCCATACAATATTTGGCCTTTACTTTGGTGATATCAATTATGGAATGTGGTGTCTTGACCCATAGGTTGGTCCATATACACTATATTGCCAAAAGTATTGGGACGTCCCTCCAAATCATTGGATTCAGGTATTCAGTGAAATTTCCCGGCTACTAAATGTTACTGGGATTATAACAAAGTGGAAGCGACTGGAAACAACAGCAACTCAGCCAGGAAGTGGTCGGCCACGTCACTCACCAATCACCTCCATGGCCCCCGGTGTATAGGATGAGGCACCTCGGCATGCAGACGCTTCTACAGACATCGGTGAGAGAACGGGTCGCTCTCAGGAGCTCAGTGACTACAAGCGTGGTACCGTGATAGGTTGTCACCTGTGCAATAAGTCCATCCGTAACATTTCCTGGCTACTAAATATTCCGCGGTCGCCTGTTACTGGGATTATAACAAAGTGGAAGCAACTGGGAACAACAGCAACTCAGCCAGGAAGTGGTCGGCCACGCCACATGACAGAGCGGGGTCAGCGCATGCTGAAGCGCACAGTGCGCAGAAGTCGCCAACTGTCTGCAGAGTCAATAGCTACACACCTCCAAACTCCATGCGGCCTTCAGATTGGCGCAACAACAGCGCGTAGAGAGCTTCATGGAATGGGTTTCCATGGCCGAGCAGCTGCATCCAAACCGCACATCACCAAGTGCAATGCAAAGCGTGGGGTGCCGTGGTGTAAAGCGCGCCGCCACTGGACTCTAGAGAAGTGGAGACGTGTTCTCTGGAGGGACCAATCACGCTTCTCTGTCTGGATATCCGATGGGCGTGTCTGGGTTTGCCGGTTGCCAGGAGAACGGTACTTGCCTGATTGCATTGTGCCAAGTGTAAAGTTTGGTGGAGGGAGGGATTATGGTGTGGGGTTGTTGTTCAGGGCTTGGGCTTGGTCCCTTAGCTCCAGTGAAGGGAACTCTTAAGGCATCAGCATACCAATACATTTGGACAATTTCATGCTCCCAACTTTGTGGGAACAGTTTGGGGATGGCCCCTTCCTGCTCCAACATGACTGCACACCAGTGCACAAAACAAGGTCCATGAAGACATGGATGAGTGAGTTTGGGGTGGAGGAACTTGACTGGCCTGCACAGAGTCCTGACCTCAACCCGATAGAACACCTTTGGGATGAATTAGAGCGGAGACTGCGAGCCCGGCCTTCTCCTCCAACATCAGTACCTGACCTCACAAATGGTCCAACATTCCCATAGACACCCTCCTAAACCTTGTGAACGCCATCCCAGAAGAGTTGAAGCTGTTATAGTGGCAAAGGGCGGAGCCAACCCAATACTGAACCCTGCGGACTAAGACTGGGGGGTCATTATAGTCCATGTGCGTTTAAAGGCGTCCCAATACTTTTGGCAATATAGTGTATCATAGAACACCAACGTTTATAATGAAACTGCAAAGTAGGCGCTATAGTACGTCACCCAACTCCTGGCGTTCTGATGTCAGATATGGAATGTCTCAGAAACCGATCCTCCAGAATGCCGCCATGTCAGGATGGAAAGGCAGAAGACATATCTGAAGAGTACAGGGCGACAGCTAGCTTTCAGGAGGACCAAGCATCATAAAACGCATGCAGTGGTAGGCTGGTTCTCATGGAGCAGGGACCACACCAGATCACACTGGAAGGGGCATGACTTGGGAACTGGATGTGGGTCATACTGGAATGTATGAGATCATGGAGTCAAATGACAGCAGGCTATGTGGGGTCTCCTAGGGGGCGGAGCCAGCTGGTATTCACCAAGGGGTTTATCCCAGATCACGACCACCCAGGTTTATCCTGCTCAAGCACATGCACCATGTGTTAGGAAAGAACCAGGTAATAGTCCAGAGGTCAGGGTGGGCAGTGGACATGGATGGTCAGGATACGAGCCAGAGGTCAGGGTGGGCAGTGGACATGCATAATTAGGAACATACCAGACGTAAAGCAAGACAGCAGACACAGATAACCAAGAAAAAAACAGGTCAGGGAAGCAGCAGACAAGGATAACAAGGAATAAGCCAGAGGTCAGGGAAGGCAGCAGACAAGGATAACAAGGAATAAGCCAGAGGTCAGGGAAGGCAGCAGACAAGGATAACAAGGAATAAGCCAGAGGTCAGGGAAGGCAGCAGACAAGGATAACAAGGAATAAGCCAGAGGTCAGGGAAGGGAGCAGCCGTGCATAACTAGAGATGAGTCAAAGGTCAGGCAAGGCAGCGGACAATGATAACAAGGAACAAGTCAGAGGTAAGGCAAGGCAGTGGTCATGGATAACTGGCAACAAACCAGAGGTCAGGGCAGGCGGCAGAAAACCAGAAACAAGCCAGAGGTCAGGGAAGGCAGCAGACATTGATATCAGGGAAACAAAGCCAAAGTTTGCAGGCTGGCTAGACATAGACTGACATAGTTCTAGTAGCCCAAAAGTCTCCCCTTTAGTGAGCACCAGGGGCATCCCTATAGGGACTCAGGTGTGTCATAGGGACACTGCGGATGTAATGTGCTTCATCACCAAGAAGAGCAGTACATTTCTGATCATCCCCGGTTCCGGCGACAACCGAATTCCTCAAAGGTCTCCAGGACAGAGAAGGTGAATCTCCACAGGACGGAACAGGCAGCAATAAAACTATGACTATGGATGAGATTTAGCACTAGAGCTGCAGGTTTCGGGTGCCAAGTATAAATTTGCCGGTGAGAAATAAAACACAACAATAATACCGTTCATTGTATGTATGAAATTGTTCAAATCCTTGCCTTTGGGACCTTTTGGCTCTTTCTGAGATTGTGATCCCCCAAACCTACCATCAGTTCAGTTTAAACCCCCAGCGGCTCCACCCAGACTGAGCGTAGAATGAGGAGATTCCCGCCAGCCAATCGTCTGCAGAGGATTAGATTACATTGTATTGTTCTCTGGTGGTTTTTTCTCTTTGTAAATTTTTTTTTTTGTCAGCAGCCCAATTACCAGCAAAATCAAATACTAATTCTGCGTTCATTACGCCGCGTCTTCGGGAGTGTAAAGAAAATGGCATTTTTAATGAGAATTCCAATAATGGCATTTTTTAATAGAGGAAAATTACGGGATTTTTTTTATTGTGTGTGTTTTTCTCAATAAATTATTGCTGTTGTGTGATTACTCGACGATAATAATGGGGCGGCGGCTGTACGAGTCCTGATTTAAAAAGGAACTCAGAAAGTTAACCCTTGCAGTGGGGCTAACAAAAGGTGAAAATAAGGATTTTATGTAAAAAAAATATTATTTTTATATCTATATATTCTTACGTTATTACTTTACTTTCTCATTGAGGCTGATAATGGATGATGGCGCAGCCTGGGATATCATGTTGAGTTAGACTTTGCGTTAGGCTTGGAGTTAGAATGACATTTGAAGTTATCAGCGGAGACAGCGAAGGAGACGGAGCGCTCACATGCGCGGGCCCGGGGGACAGGCAGCGCTGCGCACACTGCAGCAACTGGTGTGTCAATAAATCTGTCTTCTCATTGTGCATCATTATCACCGCTTCTCCTGCATTTCCCTGGGACCCCATGAGTCAGGCTCTCCGCAGGACCGCCTGGGACGTCAAGCCTCAAAGCTGAAGCTGCAGAAATTCCTGCAGAGGGGTCCCCAGGGCCCCCCCGGATCAGATGCAGAGTTTGTGCCAGACCCGGAGAGTTGCCATGGAAACCGCAACATCAGC
>NW_017307115.1:9315-14573 GCF_000935625.1 Nanorana parkeri | reverse complement strand
TTCTTATGTGTTCTTATGAATTATTGAAGGTCTTAAGAGCTTCTTTCGAAGGGCGAGCCGCGTAATGGTCAGAAGACAATATTCCGCTTACTAGAAGAGGGGAAAGTCAGGATCTCCGCTGGGGCCGCACCGCCAGACACCAGACTTAGCGCTAATTAGCTGGTCGGGTTCCGTAGCTTACATTAATTTTATTAGCCCGGGGGGGTTGGACGGCCCTGAAAAGTGTCTGCCTTGGAGTTTCCATCACGATCTGGGATCGGGCTCGGAGTCCAGTAGCTGAAGCAGCAGGCAAATACGTGTTATAACAGGCCGAGTCCGGTAAACAAGCAGGCGGTAGTAGTATAGGTCGGGAGCCAAGGGTATCAGGTGTGTAGCAGAAGAAGGTGAGAGTGGTCGGTACACGGGTAGCAGTATGAGCAGATTGTAGCACAGGGGGAGCAGGAAGCAAGATAATGGCAGGAGCACAATAATCTGGCAAACAGGAAGTGCAGAGGCGTGGCTTAAATAGGAAGTTCAGGGGAGGAACAAGGAGTTCAGCAGAAACTGGGTTTAAAGGAGAACTATAGTTACCTAAGGGTAACGGGAGGACACAAACTAGTGTCCTCCCGTCACCCAAAGCTCAATATACCACGAGCTACAGCTTGCGGTATACTGAGACGCCGCAGCCGGAATGGATCCCGACAATTCTGTCTGGATCCACCCAGCTGTGTGAGTGACAGCTGGCTCTGCCTATCTAGAGCCAGAGCCAGCTGTACCCGCCCCCTCCCCCGTCCGTTCCGCCAGTCAGCGCTGGAGGATCGGGGAGGGGGGAATCCAGCCCCTCCCTATAGTTCTCCTTTAAATCCCCCGTCCGTTCTGCCAGTCAGCGCTGGAGGATCGGACAGGGGAGGGGGGGAATCCCTGCAGGGAGCCATGAGTGACAGTCACGACTCTCTGCACTGATAGATCGAGAAGTGAGCGAGCGACGGTATGTGTTCGCTCACTTCCCAATCTACTGAGCCGACCTGTGACAGTCTCATTGTCACAGGTCGGCTCAGATTAAGAGGCTGAGTGAAAATCACTCACCTCATACTTCTCCTTTAACTGAGGATTACACATGAGATCAGGCAAGGCGCTATCCAAGGTTCTAAGGTGGCTCAGCAGGTAGAACCACTGTCAGCCACAGTAGAGGCCCTGGGTTTAGATCCCGTTCCTGACACGTGCCTATGGACAAGATACCGATCGGCCATAGTGCTACCGAGAGATAACGACTAACTAGGTGGAAAAACAACAAGCCGAACAGTAACCAATCGTTAGCCGACAACGAACAAGCCGCAGTGAACCGGTTACCGCGTGACCCGCGTTCAATCACTCAGAGGCGAGCCAGGTATTAAACTCCGGACAAATTTCCGTTCAATTCCAAATCACTAAAGGCTTTCGCGAACCGCTTGTCATTCATAAATAAATGACTAGGCAATTGTTAATCATCCGCCGATCAATGGCTTTGCTAACCTTTGACCAATAATCCGAAAACTACTGACTAATCTATTCTTCAGAAAAGTTCTATCGCTCATCCTGCCGATCACTAATCAGCCACTTAGATCGGCTAAACAAACCGGGGAGACCAACTGATCATTTATCAATGAAGGTTCAGAGATGATTAACCAGTTATTAAACACGGGTCGTGCGCGGCTCAATGACTCGACGCCCTTTCCTTCACCCGGGTACAAAATCTGCCTCGAGCTTCCTCCTGGAAGGCTACGCATGCAAGACGGACCCAGGAGGACCACAGCTTGGCCAGCTCTGATACATTTGGAGTGGCCTTTACTTAGTAGGCCCCTTCTCCACCCTTCCAGCCTATACCCATCTACCACAGACTCCCACACCACCCCGGATGTCCATTGCAGCATGGAATCCTTCTCTACCCTTCCAGCCTATACCCATCTACCACAGACTCCCACACCACCCCCGATGTCCATTGCAGCATGGAATTCTTCTCTACCCTTCCAGCCTATACCCATCTACCACAGACTCCCGGACCACCCCGGATGTCCATTGCAGCATGGACCCCTACTCCCCCCTTCCAGGTTATACCCATCTAACATTTACTCCCACACCACCATGGATGTCCATTGCAGCATGGACCCCTTCTCCCCCTTCCAGCCTACATCTATCTATCATTAACTTCCTCACCATCATGGATGTCCATCGAAGCAAAATGAAAAACCCAGATGGGGTCAGAGGTGTATCAACAAAAAATTGCGCCCCTGGAGTCCCGTCCAGCTCCTGGAAACCAGTAACATGTCTGGTTGCTAGGAGCTGGATAGGACACCAGCCAGAGCATCCCTGATTTCTAAGAGCCAGGCAAAGAGATGTGTAAGGGCCATACAGATCTCCCTGCTTGGCTCGTAGCAACCTGGAATGCTCTATCCGGTGTCCCAACCAGCTCCTGGCAACCCATAATGTCACCTAGGAGCCAGGCAGGATGCCGACCATCAGCCTAAATACACATGTCCCTGCCCCCTCTGGTTGCTATGAGCTGGGAGAAGAGATGTGTATGCCCCTTAAACCTCTCCCTGTCTGGCTCTTTGCAACATGGGACACTCTGGCCAGCATCCCGCCCAGCTGCAAGCAACCAGTGACATCACTGGTTGTCAGGAGCTGGGCAGGGCACCGGCCAGAGCATCCCTGGTTGCTAAGAGCTGGGTGGTGAGATATGTATGGGAGAGGGGTGGGGAGAAAAAAAATAGTTAGCTGTCTCTGTGGTTTGACGAACTTTCACTGAACCCATGGAGCGGCCCCCCCACCTTCAGGGCATATGCCGTATGTGCCATACCCTGGATACGCCACTGGATATGGGGGGGGGGGGTGACTCTCCTTCCTCCTACAATGAGTGGCAATAGCTAGACCCAAATGATGTCACATTAAAGAGGCCCCCAAACAGACTGGCTAGGACCTCACAGAGGTTTTGTCTACTTAGCTCCAGTTGGCAAATGGAGTGTTGAGGGGCAATGCAAGGTGCCAACACATGGGCACAATACAGGTGGCCAAGTTCTGCGCTGGGCCCAAAGCATGTTTCACTTCAATGACTGAGAGAGGGAAGAGCAGCAAAGCCCGCCCACCAGTAATTCCTTATTAAAAATTAAGTAAAATTGAGAGTTTTCATTACCCCACCATTTTGGTGACAATCAAAAGAGCTACAGAGAAGTTTTGCCATTTTGGTTAAATGCACAATGAGGCGTTTGGTGTTTTCAAGGGTGCAATTGGCTTTAAAGAAGAACTCCAGCCATATTAAAAATTAACCCTTTCAGTGAGGGGTTCACCCGTGCTCGTTTTGGTCTAGCCAATAGCGGACTGGCTATTGAAACCCCACCCACTGAGCAAGAAAGTTTCAGTTTGAAATAAACAGGGGGGCGCCGTGGAGGCTGCACCTATGCAGCGGTAAGCCCAAGGCGGCTGCCTAGTTTGCCTAGTGGCAGCACCGGCCCTGCCTTGACATCATCATGTCCAATCACTTGCATTGGATGTGAAGATGCTGAGAAGATGCCAATTCTGGAAGAAGCATACCACCGGATTGTAACTTGTATATGTTGCTCTTGGTAACACACATTGCCAGCACTGCATACATTTTCGCCGTGTGCAATATTGGTCCATTTCTCCATTATGTTCCTGTTATGTGTTGTGCATAACATCTCCCTGATAGCATCTGCGGTGAGCCTGTTTATGAGTCTTTTTTATTGTACATCGGCTGCTTCTATCTGTTTCTTGGTGTCTGTCCAAGAACAAGCCCAGGGAGAGATTACAATATCTTGGAATCTTTATCCACCTCAGGACGTATGTCTGTGATATTCATATTATTAAAGAGTACGTGTCACACCAGGCCCTGCTAAATAAAGCTTTTACAATAGGGGGTCCATGTATTCCGAAATCATATTTGTCGGATAATGCGCACGATTGATATGAGTAGCGTGAGGTATCTGTAGTCTTTCTTATCATGCGCTAGTCAGCGGGATCGGCTTAAAGCTGAAGTTTCATCTGCGTATATTTTCCCCTCTGCGGTTCCTCCCTCCCCCCCTCATCACCAAGCTTATCAAACCTTTCCGTTTTCATTACATACCATACTTTAGACCCAGTGATGTCATCAAGGGTGACTACTGTCTCCCAGTTGTTCTCTTGCCTTGACCTTGAGGTCACATGCACCCACGGTGGTGACTTCGAACGATCATGTTGACTCCCATTGTGCACACGCGGCCCATCGTTGTCACTATAAGAAGCTGGTTCAGAACAATAATGTGAGTGCAAATAGACAGGAAATAGATAAAGGATGTTGCAGGAGATCACTGAAACAGGGAAAAGGTTGAGAAAAGATAAAGATTTCATGTAGAAACAAAAAAATGTGGCAATAGTTTATGATGAACAGTTATTTAAACCAGTTAGGGTTTGCATGTACTTTAACAGAGAGGAACAGGGTAAAAGTATGTGAACCTCCTCCAAATGGTTGAGTTCAGGTGTTCCCGATGAAGGGTCCTGTTAATGCTACAGCATGCAAAGACACTGTAGACAATTGTGCTCTTCCATCCTTGGGGTCACAGTTTGGTGAAGACAATTTTCTGTTCCACCATGACTGTCCCCTGTGTACAATGCCAGCTCCCTAAAGACATGAGTTGACCAGTTGGGTATGGTGGGACTCTAGTGTCCTGCACAGAGCCCTGGCCTCAACCCTACTGAGCATCTTTGGGATGAAATGGGACACTGATTATGAGTTAGGTCTTCTCATCCAGCATCAGCACCAGTGGCGTCACATGGGGGGGGTGCGGCCCACACCCGGGTGACACCATTGATGGGGTGACATCAAAATGACTGTCACTCATTTTGATGTCTCCCCCTCAAAAACGTTGGGCACTCGGTCATGGACTGAGAGCCCGATAGTGTCAGGAGAGAGGAGGGGACCCGGCGGCATACCGCATTCTGATGGGTGAACGTCCCCTCCCCTCTCTGCCGGCATCCATCAGATGGCGTCCATCAGATCAGGCGTCAATTAGATGGCCGGGCGTGCGCGATAACGTCATGCGCGTGCGGGATGATGTCACGCGCATGCGCGATGACGTCACGATGGGGTGTCACCCGGTCTCCGCTCCTGACCGCAGTAAAGTACCTGACCGCAGGGGCGTCCCGAGGCTGGGTGACACCCGGAGCGGTAACCGAGTGTCACCCCGCTGAGACGTCACTGCGCATGCGCGTGACGTCACCACACACGTGTGCGATGACGTCATCGCGCA
>NW_017307115.1:0-8382 GCF_000935625.1 Nanorana parkeri | reverse complement strand
AGTACCAGGGGCGTCCCGAGGCTGGGTGACACCCGGAGCGGTAACCGAGTGTCACCCCGCCGAGACGTCACTGTGCATGCGCGTGACGTCATCACGCGCGTGCGCGATGACGTCATCGCGCACACGCGGCAGTATTCTGATACCTGCCGGCGGCCATCTTAGTGATGGACGCCAGCAGAGAGAGGAGGGGACAGTCACCCGGCGGGATAAGGTATGCCGCCGGGTCCCCTCCTCTCTCCTGATACTGTCGGGCGTTCGGTCCATGACCGAGCGCCCGACTTTTCAGAGGGGGGTGACACCAAAATGACTGTGAGTCATTTTGGTGTCACCCCTCCAATGGTGGCACCCTTGTGACGCCACTGCCTGACCGCAGCCCTACTGAACACCTTTGGGATGAACTAGAACGCTGATTATGATCCAGGTCTTCTCATCCAACATGGTTTGACCAGTATGGTGTTGAGGAACTCGAGCGACCTGCACAGAGCCCGGACCTCAACCCTGCTGAACACCTTTGAGATTAATTGGGATGCTGATGATGAGCCCGGTCTTCTCAGCCAACATCTGTACATGGCCTAACAAATGCTCTTTGGGCTGAATGGACTCAAATTCACTTGCCAATCCTGTGGAAAGTCTTCCCAGAAAAGTGGAGGATGTTAGAGCCACAAAAGCGGGACACCTCCATATTAATGGCCATGGTTTTGTAATAGGATGTCCAACAAGCTCATTGTGATGGCCAGGTGTCTACAGACATTTAACCATATGGTACGTGCGGTCAAGGTAATAAAAAAAAGAAATCTGCAATTTGCCTAATTTACAAATCAATTCTTTATAAATGTTACAAATTAGAATCAACAAAAAAAGACCACGAAGGCCAAAGCTTCCCTTTAGAGCAGCGCTTCACATGGGATTTTTTTTTTTGGCACATCCTCTCGCCCATCTGCTTGGCATTTCAGCGACATGACGTCCATCTATAAGATTTCATACATTGAATGATAGGTTATACCTTCTGCCTAATTCCAGATATCAAAACACATTTGAGCGCTCATTGTCCGGAGCCCAGACGGCAGGTATGCCAGGGGAGATAGATGATTCAGCCTCCGAGATCTGTGAAATTGGCTTGATCAATAAGTTATTATAGAATAAAATAAGCGCCGAGCGGTGGCTGCCCAATGCTGGGCTTGTTACAGATTAAGGCCTTTCTTCTGCGCAGGACACTGAGCAGCAATATGTCCGCACTGCGTTTAATTAGTTTCAAACTGTTTTTATGCATATTTCTTCATGAGCGCCGTTCTGATGGAGCCTTGTTTACAACAAACTAAAACACGCTTGTCCTTGTTTTTTACATTTCTTCCATTAAATTCCAGCTGCTTGTTCCATTTTCAAGGTTCTGGTCACCTCAGCGTTGCCGTGGCAAGCTGAAATTCCGGAAAAACTAGGCCGAAGCACAATAAGACTGGTGTCCTCACATAGGGCACACCGGAAGACTTTCAGCTGGCGTTCAGCACATAAACTGAATGGCGCAATTCTCATAATCGGCAACAATGTCACCACTGCCCAAAATTAACTTGGGGGTAATTTGCATCTTGGCTATAACTTTTCCTTTCCAAGAGGGTAGACCTTGGTTCCCAGGGCGCAAGGAAGAGTTTTGAGTCTCTTAAGGCCAAATCTGCCTCTCAGAAAATACCTTACCAGTTCATGATATATACCTTCTGGAATGTGCAGTGTTAAAATCTTTCAGCTGCCCAATGGGGTCCTTAGAAAAGTGTGTCCAGTTCGTTATTTCCCACAAAGTGTACTGTTCAGTCCTTGGTGTGTCCAGTGGACAAATGTTACCCAATTCTTTGTGTTCATAGACGTATATTGTCCAGTCCTTGGTGTCCAGTTGATGTACACTGATCAGCAATAACATTAAAGGAGAACTATGGGGTTAAGGCTTTTCCCCATAGTTCTCCTTAGGGTAATGGGAGGACACAAACTAGCGTCCTCCCGTCACCCTAGGCTCAGTATATAGGGAGCTACAGCTCGCAGTATACTGAGACGCCGCAGCTGAAGCGGATCCCGACAATTGTGCCGGGATCCGCCCAGCTGCGTGAGTGACAGCTGGCTCTGCCTATCTAGAGGCAGAGCCAGCTGTATCCGCCCCCTCCCCCTCCCCAGCGCTGGCGGATCGGAGCGGGGAGGGGGGAATCCAGCCCCTCCCCTGTCACGGCAGAGAGTCGTGACAGGATCGAGAGGTGAGCAAACGCCGGTATGTGTTCTCTCACCTCCCGATCTACTGAGCCGACCTGTGACAGTCTCATTGTCACAGGTCGGCTAGAACTATGAGGTGAGTGAAAAGCACTCACCTCATAGTTCTCCTTTAAGCAGGTCCTCCTTTTGCTGCCAAAAGTAGTGACTCATAGCGGCATGGACTCCAGTAGACCTCTGAAGGTGTGCTGTGGTATCTGGCACCAAGCCATCAGTAGCAGATCTTTTAAGTCCTGTAAGTTGCGAGGTGCGGCCTCCATGGATCGGAGAATTTGGAGGTCAAATCAACATCTTGAACTTGTTGTGTTCCTCAAACCATTCTTGCACCATTTTTGCAGTGTGGCAGGGTGCATTATCCTGCTGGAAGAGGCCACTGCCATCAGGGAATACCATTTCCATGAAGGGGTGTACTTGGTCAGCAGCAATGCTTAGGTCGGTGGTCCGTGTCAAAGTAACATCCACATGAATGGCAGGAAGTTTCCCAGCAGAACATCACCCAAAGCATCTGTCATGTACCTGGAGCAGCCTGGAGTGCTGTGGGAGGCTTCCCCATGCATCTCTCGTCAGAGCACCCCTGGAGGTGGTACAGGGATTGCAGGGAACTGAGAGAGGCACAAGTGCCTGCAGCTGATGCAGGACTGCTGGTGCACGAGTGATGATGCAGGTAGCCGGAAGCAGGGTACCTTCGGAACCAGACTGTGAGCAGCAGGCCAGATGGTAGCAGAGTAAGACAGAAGCAGAGACAGATGGACTGGGTCGGCAACTGGCAGGCAGCGAGGTGCAGAATCAGAAGGCAGGAGCGATGTCACTGGAGAGCCGGGTCAGAAGCTTGTAGACAAGCAGAGCCAAATCAGGATGCAGAAGAGTAGTCAACACAGGCGTGCGTCAGAAGGCAGGCAACAGGCAAGCAGAGTCGTGAGTCAAGCCGGGTTGGATCCAAATAACAGCAACAGGAACAACAGAGCACAGGATACAGCTGAAGATCTTCTAGCAGTTGGCAGCTGCATCCATCATCCTTAAATAGCCCACCTGGCACCAACAGCACGTTTGCGCCCTGCCCGGCGTTCCGGAGCGTGCATCCGATTATGCACATGCAAATGCACGATGCAAACACCAAACCGCTTCTTATGCACATATTCATGCGTGCAGCGATCCTTGCAGCAGTTGTACTAGGAACACTATCCAGACTTCCCTGATACCATCACACTGCCCCCACCGGCTTGCCTTCTTCCCATAGTGCACTCTGGTGCCATCTCTTCTCCAGGTAAAGGACACTCACAAACCTGGCCATCCACATGATGTAAAAGAAAATGTGATTCATCCGACCAGGTCTGATGCTCACATGCCCATTGTAGGTGCTTTTGGTGGTGGACACAGGTCAGCATGGGCACCGTGACCACTCTGTGGCCCCATACACAACAAACTGCGATGCTCTATGTGTTCAGACACTTTCTATCAGAACCAGCATTCACTTTATCCGCAATTTGAGCTCCAGTATCTTTTCTATTGGGTTAAACGGGCCAGACTTCCCTCCCCACATGCATCAATAAGCCTTGGCCTCCCATGACCCTGTCTCTGGTTCACCGGTTTTCCTTCCTTGGACCACTTTTGATCGGTCCTGACCACTGCAGACCGGGAGCATCCCACAAGAGCTGCAGTGTTGGAGTTGCTCTGACCCCGTCGTACAAACATCACAGTTTGATCCTTGTCAAAGTCCCTCTATTCCATACACTTGTCCATTGTTTCTGCTTCCAACACATCAACTTCAGGTGCAGAATTTTCACTTGCTGCCTAATATATCCTCCCACTTCCAGGTGTCATTGTAATATACCCCCCCCCCACTTCCAGGTGTCATTGTAATATATCCCCCCACTTCCAGGTGCCATTGTCAAATATCCCCCCCACTTCCAGGTGCCATTGTCAAATATCCCCCCCACTTCCAGGTGCCATTGTCAAATATCCCCCCCACTTCCAGGTGCCATTGTCAAATATCCCCCCCACTTCCAGGTGCCATTGTCAAATATCCCCCCCACTTCCAGGTGCCATTGTCAAATATCCCCCCCACTTCCAGGTGCCATTGTCAAATATCCCCCCCACTTCCAGGTGCCATTGTCAAATATCCCCCCCACTTCCAGGTGCCATTGTCAAATATCCCCCCCACTTCCAGGTGCCATTGTCAAATATCCCCCCCACTTCCAGGTGCCATTGTCAAATATCCCCCCCACTTCCAGGTGCCATTGTCAAATATCCCCCCCACTTCCAGGTGCCATTGTCAAATATCCCCCCCACTTCCAGGTGCCATTGTCAAATATCCCCCCCACTTCCAGGTGCCATTGTCAAATATCCCCCCCACTTCCAGGTGCCATTGTCAAATATCCCCCCCACTTCCAGGTGCCATTGTCAAATATCCCCCCCACTTCCAGGTGCCATTGTCAAATATCCCCCCCACTTCCAGGTGCCATTGTCAAATATCCCCCCCACTTCCAGGTGCCATTGTCAAATATCCCCCCCACTTCCAGGTGCCATTGTCAAATATCCCCCCCACTTCCAGGTGCCATTGTCAAATATCCCCCCCACTTCCAGGTGCCATTGTCAAATATCCCCCCCACTTCCAGGTGCCATTGTCAAATATCCCCCCCACTTCCAGGTGCCATTGTCAAATATCCCCCCCACTTCCAGGTGCCATTGTCAAATATCCCCCCCACTTCCAGGTGCCATTGTCAAATATCCCCCCCACTTCCAGGTGCCATTGTCAAATATCCCCCCCACTTCCAGGTGCCATTGTCAAATATCCCCCCCACTTCCAGGTGCCATTGTCAAATATCCCCCCCACTTCCAGGTGCCATTGTCAAATATCCCCCCCACTTCCAGGTGCCATTGTCAAATATCCCCCCCACTTCCAGGTGCCATTGTCAAATATCCCCCCCACTTCCAGGTGCCATTGTCAAATATCCCCCCCACTTCCAGGTGCCATTGTCAAATATCCCCCCCACTTCCAGGTGCCATTGTCAAATATCCCCCCCACTTCCAGGTGCCATTGTCAAATATCCCCCCCACTTCCAGGTGCCATTGTCAAATATCCCCCCCACTTCCAGGTGCCATTGTCAAATATCCCCCCCACTTCCAGGTGCCATTGTCAAATATCCCCCCCACTTCCAGGTGCCATTGTCAAATATCCCCCCCACTTCCAGGTGCCATTGTCAAATATCCCCCCCACTTCCAGGTGCCATTGTCAAATATCCCCCTACTTCCAGGTGACATTGTAATATATCCCCCCACTTCCAGGTGCCATTATAACCAGATAATCAATGTTAATCACTTACACCTCTCAGTGGTCATAATGTTATGGCTGATCGATGTATATTATGGTTTATGGTGCCCTGTGGAATTATACTGCCTAGTCCCTGGTGTGTCTAGTGGATATACTGTATATTTCCTAGACCCTGGCGTGTTTAGTGGACATATATTGCTCAATTCAAGGTGTCCAGTAGATGTTTATTCCTCAGTTCTTGGCACAGTCTCGTTCTTGTTATCCACATGTATTTCCCAGCTCCTGGTGTCCCTGCTTTGCCTTCTGGAAATATAATGTCCAGTTCCTTGTTTCCCCTTTGGATATTTATTACACAGTCCTTGGTCCAGTTCCTTGTATTCAGTGGATGTATACTGAGAAATCTCTGATTGCCTGGTGGGCGTGAAGTGCCAGCTTCCTGAAGTCCATTGGAAAAATACTGCCCAGTTCCTTGTGTGTCTAACAGACATACATTGCTCAGTTCAGTAAAAAGTATAGATATCATCAGTTCCTGGTGTCTGACGGACATACACTATACTGGCCAATCCCTGATGCCTAGTGGAACTTTATTACCCAGTCTATGGTGTAGTATATTCCCCAGTCCTTGGTATGTCTAGTGGACATATAGTGCCCCTTTCTTGGTGTCCATTAAAAGAATATTGCATAGTGCCTGGTATATCTAGTGGCCAGTCCTTGGTATGTCTAGTGGACATACAGTGCCTGTCTTGGTATGTCTAGTGGACATACAGTATATTGCCCATGTCTTGGTGTCCATTAGAAGTATAGTCCTTGGTATGTCTAGTGGATATATATTGCCCAGTCCTTGGTATGTCTAGTGGACATATAGTACCCAGTCCTTGGTATGTCTAGTGGACATATAGTACCCAGTCCTTGGTATGTCTAGTGGACATATAGTGCCCCTTTCTTGGTGTCCATTAAAAGAATATTGCATAGTGCCTGGTATATCTAGTGGCCAGTCCTTGGTATGTCTAGTGGACATACAGTGCCCATGTCTTGGTATGTCTAGTGGACATACAGTATATTGCCCATGTCTTGGTGTCCATTAGAAGTATAGTCCTTGGTATGTCTAGTGGGCATATATTGGCCAGTTCTTGGTATATCTAGTGGATATATAGTGACCATGTCTTGGTGTCCATTAGAACAATATTGCCCAGTCTTTGGTGTAGTATATTTCCCAGTTCTTGGTATGTCTAGTAGACATATATTGCCCATCCCTTGGTGTCCAATAGAAGTATATTGCCCAGTTCTTGGTATATCTAGTGGCCAGCCCCTGGTATATCTAGTGGACATATTTTGCCCATGTTTTGGTGTCCATTAGAAGAATATTGCCCAGTCCTTGGTGT
Source organism: Nanorana parkeri (assembly GCF_000935625.1). Lineage (NCBI taxonomy): Eukaryota > Metazoa > Chordata > Amphibia > Anura > Dicroglossidae > Nanorana > Nanorana parkeri. Next base: position 1,482 of record NW_017307115.1, on the reverse strand, counting down.
AGTATATTTCCCAGTTCTTGGTATATCTAGTGGCCAGTCCCTGGTATATCTAGTGGACATATATTGCCCAGTCCTTGGTATGTCTAGTGGACATATATTGCCCGTCCCTTGGTGTCCAGTAGAACTTTTCCCCCGTGGTGTCCATTGGACCAAAGCTATTGTCCAGTTATCTTTATTGAGCTCCCAGTTCTTCACTCTGCGTTGGGTCAGCTTATGGAAAAAAAACCTTAAAGAAGCCGCCAATGTCAGTGACCTCATTTGCATAAAGAACCCTCTCACTACGTCCTCTCAGATTTTAAGTTCACGAGGATGAAGGGTCCGGCTGGTGCTTGCACGGTGTGTTTTTTTTTATATACCTCTCTCCATCTTGCCCCACCCGGTGTTTCGGCTTCCCACATTTCTACGGCGCCTAATGCAATTAGATGGCTCTTGGTGCAGTTTGAGTCTGGAGCTGCAGCCACTTATCTGGCGACTGCATTTTACTTGTGAGTTAAATTCGTCTCTGTACGCGGAAAAAGAGTCAGCACAGCCGCTGGTCTGAAACGCTGCGAGAAAATCTGATTAGATTAAAAAAAAGAAAAGAGGCAAAGTACAAACAGCGTCTATAGAAAAACACTTACGAGCGCAAATCTCTCCAGCGCGGGAAAAATACTCTGAAGTGTTATTTCCTTAATCCCGTTTCGCAGGAATAAAGACTTTTCACATCTCCTCGGTCTGGGGAATAAATAGAATTCCATTTCCTTATTTGCAGAGGAAGAGATATATATATATTTAATTCTTTTTTTTTTTCATGCTGTTAATAGTCGTAAGCAGGCAGGAGCTTAACTCACCTGATCCTTCTCGTGGCATATGGCAGCTCCAAGGTGCGACATTCCGGAAGAGGTGAGAAAATGGCGGCACTGGATCAGCAGAAATGGCGGCGCTCGTGTCAGGCTGGAGGCATCGAATATTAAATGTCTGGATTTGCATCAGCTCAGAGCGAACTCTCGTGTGTTCTCAGCGGAAAAGTTGTAACATTTGTCAAGATAATGTCTGAGGCGACGTCTACATTTTATACAAAGTCGCCATATTTCCGGGATCGCGTTTCGTATACAGATCATGACTAGTGATGGGCTGAACACACCCGAGTTCGGTGTGAATTCCAACTCTATGGGACCAGAAATCGGAAAAACAAATGTCCCCATTTTGAAGGCTTATATGCAAGTTATTGGCCATAAAAGGTGTATGGGGGTCTGGGTACTACCCTGGGGGACATGTATTTGGATCCGGGTACTACCCTGGGAGACATGTATGGGGATCCGGGTACTGCCCTGGGGGACATTATGGGGGATCCGGGTACTGCCCTGGGGGACATGTATGGGGATCTGGGTACTACCCTGGGGGACATGTATTTGGATCCGGGTACTACCCTGGGAGACATGTATGGGGATCCGGGTACTGCCCTGGGGGACATTATGGGGGATCCGGGTACTGCCCTGGGGG
>NW_017307114.1:799120-833225 GCF_000935625.1 Nanorana parkeri | reverse complement strand
GCAGGTGGCAGCGGCCCTTCGCGATGGCATCAGAGAGGCCCAGTCCGCCCCTGGGTCAAGGTCAAGGTTTTTTCTGCAAAATGGAGGGGGAACTTACCTGATTGGCCGAAGGTGAGGTTTTGCTTCAAAATGGAGGGGGCACTTACCTGATTGGCCGAGTGATAGGTGGTCTAGGAGGGGCTTCACAGTGGGATGAGAAGGCGGAGATATCTTCCTGGTCAGTTGGGAATTAGAAAACGGCGAGGAACTTCTCCCTGTCCCAGACTGTCCTTTCTGAAAAACAAAATGGCTAATTTAGATGGCTTAATGGCCCAACTACAAGCAGCCGCTGCTGAACATGGTGCAGATTGGCTTCAGCACCAGGTTTCTGTTATCCTGCAGGGAACTCTACCTCTCCCTACATGTCGGGCCTCACGTGCGATGAGGTCTAGGCCTCCTGCGCGCTTCTCCCCTGAGGCCACTTCAAACTTGAGGGCTCAACGCTGCGTTAGGAGCTGGCGTTTGGCTAGGTCGGTGGAACGGCTGAACAAAGCTCGGATAAAGCTTAACAGGGAGGTGGGCCGCTTTTTTGTCTGTAATGGGGGTCTTGTCATCCGTCATCGAAAGTTGGAGCAGGATACCGCGCAATATTTGCGCGGGGATGGTGTTCATTTGAACGCTGTGGGCACTGATATGTGGTGCCTGGGCCTTCAGGATGGCATTCAGTGAGCCCTGCGGGTGTGGCGGGGCACCCAAGTGTAAGGTGTCACACATGTGGCGGAGTCAGGAGGCATACTGACCAGTACAGTATGAGGTGGAAAAGGTCTCTGCAACAATCCGGTCGTTGTCCCTGAGTCGGTGTCTTGTGGCTAGGGGCCTTTTGGTTATGCAGAGATGGTGACATTAGGGTAACGGGGCCTTCTCGGACCTCCAGACATATGTGTGTGTCCATGCATTTATATATATATATATATATTTGTTTAGAGGTGTGGCCGTGTGTGCATGGACACACACATAATTTAGTTAAATTGTTGATTACATTAATCTAATGTTTAGGTATATATATATTGGTTTTACGTTATGATGTTTCATAATAAAGGGCTGCTGCAGCCAGTTATACCAAAAAATGGTGTGGTCTGTTATTTGGGGTTGGAGTTAGTTGGGGGAGGTGGCGTAGCAGGGTTTTGGTGCAGAAAGGAACCTATGGCGTGCCCTAGTCATGATTTCCCTCCCATTTTCAGCGTGCGGATCCAGACCAGATCCAGAGCAAGCAAAAAAACTGCGGCAAGCCCTATTTTACCTGCTCTGGATCTGCTCTGGAACACTTCAAAAACGCATCAAAAACGCAACGCAATGCAACCCAATGCAATTCAATGGGAAAAAATAACCATAAAGAAAAAAAACCTCTATGGTCATCTGTCATGACCTAATCTTCCTTTGTCACTTCCTGTCTTTGGAAAAGGTGACCTTGTGAGCTGGAGAGCAAAGGAAAAATGGTGGACCAGTTTTGTGACCCAGAGAGATTCATAAGTATGGTTCAACAGTGCCCTGAGCTATATGACAGCAGACACTTTCAATATAAGAACAATAGAAAGAAGGCTGACCAGTGGAGTTTGATAGCAGGGAGAGTTTTCCCAGGATGTAAGGATATGTCCTTGACAGATAAGGAGAGCTGTGGTGAGTACTTCAATGTGATATAGAGAGATTGCTAAAGAAGTAGAGAGAAAGAGAGAGTGTGATATAGAGAGAGATTGCAAGAGAAATAGAGAGAGTTATAGAGAAAGAGAGAGAGTGATAGAGAGAGAGATTGCTAGAGAAAGAGAGAGAGAGCTATAGAGAAAGAGAGAGAGAGTTATAGAGAAAGAGAGAGAGAGAGATTGCAAGAGAGAGAGAGAGTTATAGAGAAAGAGAGAGAGAGTGATAGAGAGAGAGAGATTGCTAGATAAATAGAGAGAGAGATATAGAGAAAGAGAGAGTGTGATAGAGAGATTGCAAGAGAAATAGAGAGAGAGTGATAGAGAGAGAGAGATTGCTAGAGAAATAGAGTGAGAGTTATAGAGAAAGAGAGAGAGTGATAGATAGATTCCATCACAAGGGACACATCACATGCAAACATTCCTACCTAGATATCGACATGCGGGTGTATGAAAAAAACTTTTCTGGGTGTGCACGAAGGTCTGCATATAGAGTCCCAAACTGGCCATTTGGATCTCTTTCTCTCATCAGTGGGTGCACCCAAAAGCGATGTCTCCTTACAGCACTTTGGCGTAGCAGTATAATAACCATCACCAGGCGCATGCCTGCATCCCATGGATCCATGTTGCAACAATTTTACATGTGAAACAAGGTCAGAGGAAGCAGCAAATAATCGAAACAGCTAATGAAAGGTCAGAGTTATGTGACTTCTCTGTACAGCACTGCGGTATATGTCAGAGCTTCATAAATGTATAATAATAGTGTGTGACTGTGCAGGGGGACATTAGAGTGTTAGCTACTTTAGTGCAGAGAATACCAGGGGGGTTGGGGGGCCAGTGAGATCCGATACTCTATAGTAATATGTCTGTGAAGGTTCTCATTCATCCAGGTCACGGTATATCTGTAAAAAATAAGTCAAGGCAACTGGACTCGCTGTATTTTTCTCGAAGACATTTCACTGGCCATCCAACCAGCTTTCTCAATTCAGAAATTTCTGAATTGAGATAGCTGGTCGGATGACCAGTTAAACGTCTTCAAGAAAAATACAGCAAGTCCAGTTGCCTTGACTTATTTTTTACAGATATTCTCTATAGCAAGTTTCCTATATTGTAGCAAGCCTGGTGTGTCAGCTGTTGCCCTCTGGTACTTACTAGTAGCCGGCCCTGCCCCTCGATTGCGCTTCTGTGTTTGGCTCCGCCCCCTGTTGTGAGGGGTGGGGCCTGTTGGTCGTCACGTGATTGGGCCGTGATTGAAAAAGCAGGGATTAAATCAATCCTGGAAGCCATTGAGGGCTGTAAAATAGCACTCGCAGCAAAAATAGATCATCTTGCTGTGGAGTGTACGCTAATCAGGCATGATCTAGACAAGATTAGAGAAGGACTCTCCCAGGCTGAGACGCGGGTGTCAGGGGAGGAGGAATCCGTTCAGGATCATACCTCATCCATTCAGGACCTGCAACGCAAAGTTAAGGTGCTTGCCGCTAAAGTGGATGATTCAGAATGAACAGAATGAGGCGGAACAATGTGCGCATAGTGGGTCTACCTGAAGGAGCGGAGGGCACGCAGTCGGCTCAGTTTGCAGAAGCCTTCTTCAAAAACCTGCTGGCCCTGGAAGTGCTGCCCCCCACTTTTGTGGTTGAGAGGGCTCATAGAGTCCCCACGGGTAAACCAGTCCCCGGGTCGCCCCCCTGCGGCCATTCCTGGTGCGTCTCCTGAATTTACGGGATTGGGACAGAATTCTGGCTGCAGCTAGAACTTATCCTGACCTTCGCCACCAGAATGCATCGGTTCGGCTCTTCCCTGATTTCTCTGCTGAGATTCAGAAAAGAAGGAGATCCTTTGTCGATGTACGACGCCGTCTTCGAGAAAAGGGCAGCCAATACAGCATGATATATCCTAGTAGGCTTCGGGTACCCCACGCTGGCACGGTCCGTATGTTTGATACACCGATGTCTTCCACCAAGTGGTTGGATGCACTAGGATGAGCGAATGCCACTTACTGCTACCTTGGAATTGTTTCTTCTATTACATATTTTACTTTCTCTGCTGTTTTGTTCCTGAAAAGTTTACCTTAAGAATTGGCCGGCAGTGACCTGATGTGGTGGATGAAGATCCTGGAAATACAATTTTATTGATATCCACTGTTGACACTACTTATTTTTCACTCCATCCTCATCCACTGACCGGATGCTAGCTGCCTGACCTGTGTCTGTTATGGCTGCCGAAGCTGGAATGCACAAGGCTCTGAAGGTTGGCCCTACTCTCTATCTCCTGCACAGCATGCTAGACCTGGAGCTGCTCTCCATGTCTCTGAACGGATATTGTCCTGTAGTGTAGAGACAACAACTGGCTCCCACAATGTTTTGGGAGGACACTGACGTTTTGCTCCGTTTTTCTTGCTTTCATTTTTGTGCTGCACACTAGCACATGCCTTGGTGTATGTGCCCTTTAGCCTAAGTGGTGCATTACCTGACTTTTTGGGGGTTTTGGGTTTAAGCTTCCCGGGACAATGTTGATGTTTGGTTTTCTGTGTTTCCCTGGGAGGAGAGGTTGTTTAGTTCTTAAAGGGCCCTGGGGGGTTGTGTGTTGTCATAGATCCCACCTGCAGCCAGTGCGGGAGCTGTCTCCACCTACATATGCAATATGGAACCATGGGTTTGAATGACATCGCGGTGGTTTCTTGGAATGTTCGGGGGTTGAATAATAAGTTCAAGAGATCACTTGGTATGTAACTATCTAAAACAACTTAGGCCGCATATCGTTCTATTGCAGGAGACTCATTTAGATGGAAGCAAAGTGTTGGCCCTGGGGCGCCCCTGGATACAACGGGCGTTGCATGCCACATACTCTACGTACTCCCGGGGGGGGACCTCGGTGCTCATTAGTAAATCCCTACCGTGCACTATTCTCCACACCATCACAGACCCCGGTGGGAGATTTGCCATAGTAATCCTTGATATCCAGGCTACTCGCTTGCCCATGATCAGTGTGTATATACTAAAGAGATGTCACCAGCACACCAGACTCCTTCAAGTATAGTCAATCGTGCTATGCCTGATAAAGGGATCCTGTGTGGTCCCGAAAGCGCTTGTGTATTTGACATAAGTTTTGAATAAATTCACGATTGACTATCTATGAAGGAGTCTGGTGTGCTGGTGACATCTCTTTATTATCTGCAACTGGCGGCGCCATCCGTGGTCATTCCAAGCACTCTTCCCCATATTTGGGATTGTCCGGTAAGGAGTGCAACAAACCTTTCTCTTCATATCCAGTGTGTATATACCCCCACCATTTCAGGTACAAGTTCTACATGATATTCTGGGGAAGCTTACACCATACCTCCCTATGCCGATACTTATTGCTGGAGATTTTAATACTGTCCTAAACCCCTCTCTGGATTCCTCCAACCCGGCTAGACCGCCGGGTCTCGACCTGCATTCCTGGGCTGAGACAGCTGGGGTGGAGGAGGTGTGGAGGTGGAAGCACCCTGGTGTCAGAGCATATTCCCATCTGTCCCACACTCATGGCTCCTCGGCCAGGATAGACATGGCATTTGGTAACCAGCCTATGTTGGGCATGGTCTCTGGTGCCTCCTACCTTCCAGGAGGATTATCGGACCATGTCCCACTCTCTATGACCTTCTCAGTGCCGGGAGGGAGGAAGCCTGGGTGAAGGTGATTGTCCCCAGAGTGGTTGGGAGAGGAGGGAGTGGAGGAGAAGGTGTCCCCGGACATACTCACCTATTGGCAACTCAATCCTGGCACTGCACCGGTGGTTTGGGATGCTTTTAAAGCACATACAAGGTGAGAGAATATCTCCAGTATCAAGGCGGTCCGTCGGGAGAACTGTGCGGCTCTAACGCGGTTGCAGGATGAGGAAGCAGATAGTGCAGCAGCCTATGCAGATTCCCCTGGCGAGTCCACGTTGGCAGCCCTCAAACAAGCCAGACGTTCCATTAACCTGCACCATGTGGGGCCGACGCAGTGTTCCTTGCGGCAGTCGCGGGAGGCTTTGTTTGAAAAAGGGGACAAAATGTCAAGCTCCTGGCACTGTTGGTAGCAGAACAGAGGTCACAAACAATCATCCCAGCCATAATGACGGACGATGGGGCGAGAGTTACCGATCCTTCTCTGATCCTACAGGAGTTCCTTACTTACTATAAGACTCTCTACTCCCACATTCCTGAATATGTCCTGGGCTCCCTGTACAGACTCTTGGGTGAGCTAGTGATACCTAGGCTGGAATGGGAGGATAGGGAGTATTTGGAGAGGCCCATAACAGAGCTGGAGATACAGTTGGCAATATCCTCCTTTCCTAATGAGAAGTCCCCTGGGCCGGATGGCTTTCCTGCAGAGTGGTATAAGAAATATGTTAATTTCATCGCCCCCCTGCTCAGGGACACATATGTCGCATGTCTGGAGATGGGAGTCCTCCCTGATTCCTTCAAGGAAGCACATGTTGTCTTGTTGCCCAAGCCTGGTAAGGACCTCCTTCTATGCTCCTCATACAGACCTATAGCTCTGATTAACATAGATCTTAAAATATTGACCAAGGTGCTGGCGACTTGTCTCTCAAAGGTCCTTTGATCCCTGGTTAACATAGAACAAACCGGGTTTATACCTAGCAAGTCTACGGGCGCTAACTTACGCAGATTGTTCACTAACCTCCAACTTACACATGACAATGTAGGTCCTAGAGCTCTGGTCTCGTTGGATATAGCCAAAGCCTTTGACTCCGTTGACTGGGGATACATGTGGGAAGTGCTTAGATTGATGGGATTTGGCCCTCAGTTCCGCAGATGGATTAGTATATTGTATGATGCCCCTCGGGCAGTCCTTAAGATCGGATCTCTCCCATCTGAGGCCTTTGTAATTGAAAGAGGAGCCCAACAGGGTTGTCCCTTGTCCCCGGGTCTGTTCGCGTTGGTAATGGAGCCCATGGCTATTGCCCTCCGTTCCTCGCACTAGATCTCGGGGTTAAAAATAGGAGGTATAGGGAAGTGGTTGGTGCTCTATGCAGATGACCTTATCCTCTTTTTGGCTGATGCTGGTCCATCACTGCGGGCAGCACTGCATATTTTGGATACCTTCGCAATCTTCTCGGGACTGAGGGTAAATTGGTCTAAATCCCATATAGTACCCCTGGACCCAGAGACAGACCACGGCGGATTCCTCTATCCCCGAGATGGGTAGACACCATCACTTATTTGGGCGTCCAAGTGACTAAGTCGGTGAGGGATTATTATTCCCTTAACCTACTACCCTTGCTCTCCAAACTAAAAACAAGATTAGAGTATTGGAAGCATCTTCCCCTATTTCTGGTGGGTAGGGTCAATCTAGTCAAAATAAAAATCCTTCCCCTTTTTTTGTACTTGCTTAGGAACTCCCCTGTCTGGGTCCCACAATTCTTCTTCCGTATAATTAATTATTTCCTTGGCTCATTCCTTTGGAATGCAAAATCCCCTAGGATCAAACTCACTACACTGCAGGAGCCATGGCTTGGGGGGGACTGTCTTTTCCAGACCTCAAAAAATATTACCAGGCCGGTCAAATGGTGGTTCTACACAGGTGGTTCACGAGTGACGCTGGAGATGCTGCGGTGGTGGTGGAGGCAGCCTCTCTGGGGTCCTATGAAGCCTTGGGTGGACTACCCTTACGGGGTCTTAAAGCTTAAATGGCTTTGTCCTCTATCTGCAAACAGCTTTGTCTGAATCAACAGGGATGGTCCCCTGTTGATTCAGTCCCCTGAAAAATCCATTAGTTTCTCAATTCGTGAGTATCCCTGATTTCCAGGTGTGGCCCAGCAGGGGTATTAAGACATTAGGTGATCTTACCTCTAACAACTCACTCTTGCCCTTTGATCAATTGCAAGAGAAATTTAATATCCCCAATACATATCTGTTCCGCTGCCTACAGATGCGGCACGCCTTCCGGTGCAAATTCGGAGGCTGGACATGCCCAGTGCAGCAGTCCAGAATTGAGAAGATGCTTAGGAGAGACTCCCTCAGGCAACCACTTTCTGAGGTATATAGGCTCCTTTTTCATGCCTCCTCTGTGCATACGCTTAAGTGTAGCCCTTGGCTAGTAGATGTCTCTACGCTAATGGAGGAAGAGTGGGAAGACACTTGGGACTGACCATTTGGTCACCTGGTCTCTGCTCAAGATAAACGTATTCAATTTAAAATATTACACAGGATTTACTATACTCCAGCAAGACTTGCTCGTATCTATAGAAGTGGTGATTTCGTATGTTGGAGATGCTCCGACCCGTCGGCGGACCTTATCCACATTTTGTGAGCCTGCCCACGGGCCAGACCATTCTGGGATGAGGTTGCACAAATTGTATCCCAATATAATGAGGATACGTTTGTGCCTAGCATACACACATATGTCTTGGGGCTGACAGAACCTCTTGCCCCTACGGTTTGCGATACAGACATTCCTGGGAATTCTATTATTCTGTGCTAGGAAAGTGGTAATATTGCGATGGAGACAGAGTGCACCCCCTAACCTATCTGACTGGAAAGGCTTGGTCAACTCATACTCAAGCCTTTACAGGGCAACATACCACAGGAGGGGGTGTCCCGGTAAATTTTCCAGAGTCTGGGGAGGGTGGTTAGAGTCTGCCGATACAGCGAGCTGAGAGACGCTTTTCTACTTTTCAAGAAACTCTAGTAAATGTGAACCAGTAATTCGTGATAAACTACCTGTTGTATATTTGTTAATTGTTTTTTCCAACCTTGTTTAGATCGTACTCATGTAGGAGGTACAGACACCCTGCATGGGCGGTTGGTGTTGGGGGGACACACACCTACTAGGGGACGGGAGGGTGGAGGGTTAGTATTTTTCAATGGGGGTTGTTCCTATACTGGGGTTCCGTTATTGTATTGTACGTTGTAATGTTTATTATGTGATGTACTGCACAGTGTGCCTTCACGGCCATGAGGGCCAGTGCCATGTGTTGTACCAAAGCTTTAATAAAAAGAATTAAAAGAAAGAAAAAAGAAAATATATAATTGTTGGGGAGTCTGAAGCTGTTTTATAGCCAAAAATTCAGATTTTATGATGTGTGTGCAAATGTAAGAAATTGCTCCGGACAGCAAGTGGTTAATGAGTGTGTGATTTGTGTGTTATGTGTGTGTTTTAATGAGTGTATAAATGTTTGAATATGTTGAACATTTTTTAAACCCGAGCGCCTGAACTGCAACGCAATACTAAAGTTATTTTCAGTGTTGGCACTTTGAGATAAATACATTTATTTTACGTCGCAGTTTGGGCAATCGGGTTCAAAAACATTCGCCATCACTATACTAGTCTGACAGCGGTGCAGACAAGAGCCCAGAGGTAGCGGGGCATCACGTCACTTCTGGCCAGTCCGGCGGCAGAGGAGGCCAGGCAGCAGGAGCAGGTAAGAGGAGCTGGGAGGGAGATGCAGCCCCAGCCAGCCCACCTGAGACCCCTGCAGAGCCCACCATAGAGAGTCTCAGATGGGCTGTGCAGCATGTATAGTGTGCTCTGCAGGGTCACTTTCAGGTGGGCTGTATGGGGTCTCAGGTGGGTCCTGTGTCCAGCGCGTTACTAAGCCCAGAGTCCAGCACATTACTAAGCCCTGCGTCCAGCGCATTACGAAGCCCTTAGTCCAGCGCGTAACTACGCCCATAGTCCGCTGCGTAACTAAGCCCAGAGTCCGGCACCTAACTAATCCCAGAGTCCAGCAAAACAAATGGCAAACGCACTCATCAATTCGTTACCAGCTTTACAGCAAGGTGCACATGGAAGGGCTTAATACAGTGCAACAGCAAAAAGTTTCCCAGCACACTCACCAGCCAGCATGCAAAAAAAACAAGTTTTTTTGCATACTGGCTGGTGAGTGTGCTCTGAAACTTTTTGCTGTTAAGCCCAGAGTCCAGCGCGTAACTAAGCCCAGAGTCCGGCACGTAACTAAGCCCAGAGTCCGGTGCGCTATTAAGCCCTGAGTCCGGCGCGCTACTAAGCCCAGAGTCTGGCGCGCTTCTAAGCCCAGAGTCCGGCGCACTACTAAGCCCAGAGTCCGGCGCACTACTAAGCCCCGAGTCCGGAGCACTACTAAGCCCAGAGTCCGGCGCTATACTAAGCCCTGTGTCAAGCTGGTCACTAAGCCCAGAGTCCAGCGCATTACTGAGCCCAGAGTCCACTTCATACACTGTTCTGCATTGCTGTATAAATGTATTGCTGGGATTTGTAGTACCCCTACAAGAGGTGCCATTCTGCATTAGAGTGTAAGCTCCTCTGTACAGAGACTGATGTGTCTGGTTCAGTGTTCTCTGTACAGAATTGCGGTATACACTGAGTGGTAGGCCTAAAGCCGTGTAAGGGGCCCCGAAATTTCTGAAGGCTGCCCTGTTCCTGCAGCAAGAACCTATGAATTATTGCGGCAAGATTGCTAGGTGTCCCCGTTCAGATGCAGCCGCTATACCTATTCAAGTTAATGACAGGATGACAGCAGCCCAAACCACATTCAACATCTGAACTGCATCTGAATGGGGACATCTGGGATTCCTGCCACAATAATCCATAGGTTTTTGTGGCAGAAATCTCAGAATACAGCACATGAATGCAGCCTAAAGGTGCCCATACACAGGGAAATCCCGCGATCTTACGATAATCGCAAGGTGTATGGAAGGCGTGTAACCGTTTCTACTGTATGGTCGCACGTCTTTTGTCTAACGAGCATGCTTCTAAACCCGTCGAGAATCGTACGATTGTCGGCAGGTTTGTGGCATGCTCGGGAGACAAATGCCGAACGGGCCGGCGTGCGCAAGCGCAAACTGCCCGTTCAGCATTGCAGTCATCGCAAGTACAATCTGCCTGTCCAAGATGGGCAGATCGTACAAGCTTTTAATTAGCTTACAGCCATCGCAAGACATAAGTCTTGCGATGGTTGTAAGATGTATGGGCACCTTAAGCTTTTAGGGTAAAGCAACCATGCTGCACAGGATAATTGGATATGCAAAAAACAAACAATTTTAACATAGACAGTAAAAATCCTAACTGCTTGAAAAGTTTTTTTCTCTAGATTGTCCCCTTCCAAATGTCCAGGAATGTGTTTTGTAAAATAACATTTGCAGGTGGGAATTCCTCATATGTGATATGCGGATGACACCAAAATAGGGAGGGTAATAGACACGGACTTAGACACTATAACATTACAGGAGGACCTGGATAAAATAGGGGAGTGGGCATTAATGTGGCAGATGAGGTTTAATGTCGATAAATGCAAAGTAATGCACTTTGGAATTAAAAATAAACAAATGGGTTATACAATTATGGGTATGCCGCTGGGGAAGTCAGAAATGGAGAAGGATTTGGGGGTCATTGTAGACCACAAACTGAAAGGTAGTTTGCAGTGCCAGGCTGCTGTAAACAAAGCTAGCAGGGTCTTGTCCTGTATTAAAAAGGGGATGTATTGCAGGGACAAGTCTATAATTTTGCCACTTTATAGATCATTGGTTCGACCTCATCTGGAGTACGCGGTCCAGTTCTGGTCACCAGTACTAAGAAAAGATGTCCTTGAGTTGGAAAAAGTCCAGCGAAGGGCAACCAAACTAATTAGGGGTATGGAGGACCAGAGCTACGAGACGAGGCTACTAAATTTAAACATGTTCACATTAGAGGTGAGGAGATTAAGGGGGGATATGATTTCCATGTACAAAATGTTTAATGGTGGTAGCAACATTAGCGATAAACTGTTTAAAATTAACTCCGTTACAAAAACTAGAGGCCATCACCTAAAATTGGTGGAAAAAAAATTCCAGCACAAGGGGCGAAGGGGGTTCTTCACAGTAAGATCAGTTAGGGTCTGGAACTCACTGCCACAGGCGGTGATTTCAGCAAATAATGTGGAATTGTTCAAGAAACTTTTGGACGATTTCTTAAGGGACCGTACTATACAGGGGTACGGGTACTCCTAGAATGAGATCCTAATAGGTTGGACTTGATGGACTAATGTCTTTATTCAACCTCAAATACTATGATCATTCAAAGCCGACAGGTGGTTTAATGTGACAGACCATCTTTCATGTGTTCCTGCCAGTATGTGCAATAATTATACGCTTTCTAGTGATTGAGAATTTCAGCATATTCACTTAATGTGTAGGTGGGGCAACCTACCCACCTGGTGGTGACAGTGATATAGAGCGGTATGTAATGTAACAAAGTGCACGTGGTATGCTGCATTGTATTGTATTATTTTGTATTGTATTGTGCATTGTATATTGTATTGTGTATTGTATTGTGCATTGTATAATACAGCAGCACAATGCTGAACACCAGCAGCTATAGAGGAACAACAAATCCCAGCAATAATACATTACACAGGCTGGTTATATTATTGCTGGGATTTATTGTTCCTCTATAGCTGCTGGTATTCTCCATTGCGCTGTATAATGTATTATTGCTGGGATTTGTAGTTCCTCTATAACTGGTCAGTGGTAATCTGCATTGCGCAGTATAATCATTATACAGCGCAATGGAGAATACCACCAGCTATAGAGGACTACAAATCCCAGCAATAATATATAGCTGCAACAATTAGTCGATTAAAATCGACAATGGAAAACGTTGTCAATGTTTTTCATGGTCGATTTGTCGGCAAAAATTTAAATTTCCCGCTCGCCTCTCACGCCCGCCTGTTCGCAGCTCCATACACGAGTTACGCTGCGTACGCCGCGCTCACCACACAGGCCGGACACACGCCCGCAGAGCCGCCGCGACTTACAAGGGTTCAGAAACAGGTAAGGGGGACCTGTTTTAAAGTTTGCTGTTTTTTTTTTAAAAAGCGGCACACTGCAGAACACAGCTATAGATGAACACCAAATCCCAGCAATAATATATTAAGCAGCCCGTATAATGTATTATTGCTGGGATTTGTAGTCCTCTGTAACTGCTGGTATTCTGCATTAGTGTATAGTGTGTGTGCGCGCGTGCGCGTGTGTGTGTGCGCGCCGGGGGGGGAGGGGCGGCAAAATGCACCTTCGCCTGAGTTGGCAAAAATCCTTGCACCGGCCCTGCACCCTTATAAAGTAACAACCATATGGCCTGTTGTTTTGAGCCAGAAGAGTGAACTGAACTATGAGCATGAACAGAAACTTCTCTTAGTGACCCTTCAGCCATGATTCCCTCTTCCCTGAGTGGGTTCCCTTCCTCTTTTGGAAGTGCTGAGATAAGACTTAAACATGGTCACTGTACCCTCTATTGTGTACAGATCTTAGGGCCCATTCACACCAGCAACCACACTAAAACGCATGGCTGCTGGTGTACGTTGTCCAACACAATGGTAATGTGCTGATTGCGATGCATCACACTGTTTAACTATTTTGTTAGAACTTTATTGAAACATTACAAGGGACATTTCATTAAAGTGATATTCCTTCAGGTTTTTATTTTTATGAGTAAAGGGCCCACACTTATGTAAATTCTTCATTCTTGTTTAAAATGTTGTATTTCCTCAACCTCTAGTTGGTCCCAGAACTGCTTTCCCCCCAACCTGTGTGTGGGCGCCTCCATCATGTATGCGGCTGCTGTGGAGGCACCTATGAATGCACATTACCCGGCCATGCCGACAAGTAGCTGTGTGCGTCCATAGCAGGCCATGTCCCTCCTCTCCTCCCAACAGAATAAGCCTATGGCTCCTCTGCCCTCAGTACCCTCCCCCACAACCAGGAAGTTCGTGGAACGGAGGATATCTTCACGCACCCGGCGGCGGTGACAAGTGTTCACAGGTAAGTGTGGGGACAGATGGACAAGGGACACAGAAAAGTGCTTTTATTGGGTGCTTTTTACCTTAATGCAGGGAATGCAATAAGGTAAAAAAACACCTAGCCCATAGAACTACTTCAAGTTCTATGGGTGCAGCACTGTGCTGCACTGAAAAAAAGTACTGCCCACCATACTTTTGCTCAGTGCACACCATCTTGTGAAGTGAGCCCATCTGAAATTGCCTTGACCAGCAATGGGCCCTAAAAGTAAACATGTGCTTTGCCCATACAGGGCAAAGCAGCAGGTTCAATTAACTGTAAACCCTTCTCAGTTGCACATACTGCACACCTTTCCTTTATCGCCTCTGCTTTCTTACTGCAGCTGTAAGCAAAAAGTAATAACCATAACTTCCTCCCATGTGACAGTGCTGATGCTTGGTGATTGGTCCTTCAGACACATAATTACATGGGAATGGGGAGAGGAGGGTCCTCAGCCATGTGTAAGCTCCAAGTCACCACAGTGCTTCCACTCTTCACTCCTGGCAACTGAGTGGAGCAGTGTGGGCACATATGGAAGGTAAGTAGGTGCAGCTATTGGGGCCACATTTAAAAAAAAGCCTTACTTTGCCCCACATGGGTAACACTTTACGTGTCAGAGAGGTGATTGGCAGATGGCGAATTCCATATTGCAATAAAAAAAATGAATAGTAGACATGTAAGCTGCAGAAAAATTGGGTGTGGTTCGGATATTTCGTTATTTAGGTATTCGGATCCGAAATTCAATTCGGTTCGGGTTTTGGATTCGGACGAAATCCGAATTTCCGTTAGTTTTCGGATGAGTTTTCCGAATATTCGTTGGGAATACCACAGAAAACCATATACAGATATTACTACTAAAGCTGAGGCTCCTAGACCCGAATGGCATGCTGGAGCTACCCAATGCAATTCGGAAATTCGGATCCCGAATGCTATTCGGGTCTGGGAGACTCAGCTTTGGTATTATATGTATATACTGTATATGGCTCCCATGTTGCCGTAACGAAAATTCGTGTTCAGACCCATTCGGATGTATTAATCCGAAAAACACATCTGATTGGCCAGAAAAGTCACATGTCCGATTCAGTTTAATTTTTGAACACAATTTGGACGGGATCCGAAATTCGGAAATGGAAATTTGGATTCGGACACATTCGGGTGCATTGGGATTCAGGAATTCGGATGTGTCCGAATGTCAGAAAATTCGTACAAATTTTGATTCGGAACGAAACGAATCGCACATGTCTATTGAATAGTTGTGATTCGCTGGAACAGATAACATCACTGGGTCAAGATTCGATTCCCATGGTGTAACACTGAACTGCATAAAAGTGGTTCAACTTCTTACCAGATCACCATCCCGGGTCATAGGGTGGGATTCAACAGAGATCCTGCTCCCAATATCCACCTTCTGTGACGTCAGCGACCTCATAAGGAAATCGTATTTTTTACCATTACGTGCTATCCTTATAAAGAAGTGGAATAGGGAATCATTTAAGAGAACCTGTTGTTTTGCTCTCCATGTGTCAGCTGTGGAAACCAGTGGTGTATTCTGGTTTGGGGCTGCCCTAGGCAAGGCAAAACTTGCCCCCCCCCCACTAAATTTACCCCACCCCTTCCTGTTTAATACTTTTTGCGTAACCTGTCAGTCGCTGTATACAGTGCACACGCTGTATCCAGCTTTTGACATGTTCCGCTATTAGCGTTGCAGGAAAGCTGTGGTCTCAGGGGGGCTTTGCAGGATTTGTGGAGGGGACTCTGCAGTCTGCCGGATCTCAGGGGGGGCTGTGCAGGATCTGTGGTGGGCTCTGTGATGGCAGTGCCCACCAAAAGGTATTGCACAGCCCACCTGCGACTCTTTGGTGGGCTGTGCAGAACCTATGCTGGGCCCTGCCATCACAGTCCTCCTACATGGCACAGGAAACCCAGCCATCTCTCTCGGCTTCGCTGCCCGACTGGAGCCTCGGCGACGCCTCCTGCCTCCTCCATCACAGTCTCTGCCCTTGCCTCCTCCGTTGTAGTCTTCGGGTTCTTCCATCTCCCCTGTCTCCGCCCCCTGCCTCCTGCCGCTCCGTCCCCGTCTCCTCCTTCTCCCCCGCCCGCCGCTTCCTCCCCGTTGACATTAGGCAGCCAGGCTGCCGGTTTCTGTGCAGCCCGGCTGCCTAAATGTGTTGGGGGGCAGCATTTTTGCCGCCCCCCGGGAATCTGCCGCCCGAGGCAAACGCCTTGTTTGCCTTGGGCGGCAGATATGCCCCTGGTGGGAACCCCACTTTGCTACATTTATTTTGCCAAGATCTGACTGATCTAGATTTGTAGTATGTACAAGGGCATTGGAAGCAAACTTTTAAAAAGGCATCATGCTGCTTTGGGCCCTTTTGTTCAACACTTTTTGTCACATTAGTGTTTTTGCAAAAACTAAAGCAATGAACTATTCAACTGTACAGTACAAGAAGATTGTTGCCTGTTACTCACCTCCACAACTTTTTTAATCCTCTCAATAGACCCTAGAAATCTAACCACAATTTGTATATTTTGTGTTTTTGTTTTCCCAGATAGCAAGGATAACTCTGCACACATTCCTGGCAGGTTGTAGACTTGCAGAACACTTGCAGCACAAGTTCTAGTTTGTAGCAAATTTGCTTGGCAAGTTTACAACAAGAGTCCTGCAGGTCTTAGCAAGAGCTCTGCAAGTGTACAGCACTTTTGCAAAACACGTTGATCTGGAGATTTGCAATGCAGACTTGCTGTAATTGAGTAACCAAATTGTGAAGCTTGGCAAGTCTGTAATAACTTAGCAAGCCATTTTCAAACTTGCGGCTCAATTGCTTGCTATCTGGGTTGCTGACCCCTGCAAACTTGCCATCTCAGGAACAGGCTCACAATTGCTTGTGGTAAACGCAGCGCTGCATGAAAATAGCCTTACAAGAATGATCTATTGATACAGCTCATGCATGACCACATCTTCCATCCTGAGCATTCATTATTGCCCTTGATAGTGGGTGGTATCTCATACAAGTGCAAATAATTAACAGAAAAGGCTAAAATTACCTAAGCTGTTTGATAACATATATGGGAAATCAGGAATATTAAATCAGTTTAGCAACAAGTTTATATATTCTGCAAAGAAAGGAATTCTCTACTGGCCTCCCATAAACCTGACAGTGAGGTAATTATTAGATTAGATTCTTTGAGACATTTTGATTATACTTTTCCCTAGATGTTGCAACATGTGAGAACTGGTCTCCTTATTAGGCTACATGTAGATTGTTCAGCTTTTTGATTCATGATAGTCTGAAACAGACTTTAGTGCTGAAGAAAAACGTGTATCAATAAAGAAAAACAGTATCTTCTGTTTATGCTAAACTTCTAATTTATATGTTTGTTGAAATTTAAAAACTGTGTGACATTTAAATGGGTACTGACATATCACAGCATTTTAATTCTGCAGGGTCGTAGATGAATCACTTCCTTGTCTTGGAATAAGAGGGGGAATTAATACCCACTATAATTTTTTTTAGTGTGGCCTATGTCCCCAATAAAATGCTGTTCCCACACTTGAAGTCTATTGACACTGGTCACTGAGGCAGGGATGGAAGGGAAG
Organism: Nanorana parkeri; assembly: GCF_000935625.1. Taxonomy (NCBI): domain Eukaryota; kingdom Metazoa; phylum Chordata; class Amphibia; order Anura; family Dicroglossidae; genus Nanorana; species Nanorana parkeri. The sequence continues at coordinate 816,181 of NW_017307114.1, read as the reverse complement.
ATCACACACATCAATCACTATAAACAATTATTTCGTAGAGTGGTGTTTATATTAACCCATATATTTCATATGATTTTGTTTAGTACAAACAATAATATTATTATATTAATACTATTATATATTATTATTATTATCATTATTATTATCATTATTGTACTGAAATTTTTGTACAGAGGAGCTTACACTTTTTGTAGAATGGCATCAGCTGTAGGGGGACTACAAATCCCAGCAATACATTATACAGCAATGCAGAATAGTATATGAATTGGACTCTGCACCGCACTGGACTCTGCACTTGGCAACGCACTGGGCCCTGCACTTGGCAACGCACTGGGCCCTGCACTTGGCAACACACTGGACTCTGCACTTGGCAACGCACTGGGCCCTGCACTTGGCAATGCACTGGGCCCTGCACTTGGCAACGCACTGGACTCTGCAATGAAATATTTAATTCAACACTGGGGATAGAGAAATAGGTTATAATAGGGAACATTACAGTGTAATGTTCCCTATTATAATCCACTTCTCTAATTAAATGAAATCACAGCACACTGTTTGCAGTTTCTGGGCTTCCCCCCCTCCCTCAACGACTCAGCAAACTACCTGATACACTGCGGTGCTGTCAGAGCCAGGCACCATCCTGGCCACACTCTGAAGGGGGCGGGTCATGCAATACAGTGCCCGCATCATAAGAAAGGTGATCCGGCGGTGTGTCCTGTATACCGCCTGCTTTGTATTCAGAGCATGTACATTGTAGACGGTATTTGGGCCCCCACAGTGACCCCCTACGCTACTGGAAGTGAGGCTGACAGCCCCGGAGCCTACGTGCTGCCTGGACTGCCGTATGCTACCGCAGCGCCGGCTCAGCCTGCAGGGCATTAGAGAGATTCTGAACCCCTGCCCAGTCCACCTCTGTCAGTGGGCCCCCCTAGTGTGGACCTGATGGAGAACTGCAGGTCCCCTCTGCTGATTGACAGCAGCAGTGGGTGGGTCCAATAGCTAGTTTGCTATTGGCTATTGCAAATTGAAATAGCCAATAGGAATCTAGCAATGCATTCCTAAGGTGAAATTTGTTTTTTTCATTCTGACGCTCGGCCAGCTTCGGCTTTCACCTTGGTTCAGTCGAGCCGAAGCATATGCCTTCGGCTCGACTGAGCCGATTGGCCGACTTCGGGAGCTGTACGGGCTCTAGTGAATAGCCCGTACAGCAGCCCTTCTGTTCTACTGAACCAAAGGGGTCCTGGGGCCGAAGCTAGCCGAAGTATCAGCCGAAGCTACGGTTAGATCCTTCGGCTGCTTCGTGAATAGACCCCACTAGTATGTTTTAACTTCCTGCATACTTGTCCACGATCAGCAAGTAGCATTTTCAGTAGGCGGTCAACACTGGCAGCCCATGCATTTCTTACTACTACTTGTAGGTAAAATGGCCATGTAATATAAACACTGTTAGCATTTTGGAAAAATTAAACTTTGTGCAATAAAAGACCGTTACATATGTGATCAGCACAAATAGCAACTCTTGGCAACAAAATATTCAATTAACAATTTGTGTGTTATATAATCGAACAGAACCAGATTCAGCGAATCAGCAAGAGAATCTTGTACAATTTTTTGTTTTGCAGCTCCTCTTTCTAAAAACTAAAGGGGGCCAAGCTTGGAACACGTAGCCAATATTTCATGACCATCCAGAAAACCAGGATGTTGACAGTCATAGGGATTTATCCAGTGGGACAGGCAGCTGAACAAGGTAAATGCCTGAATGAGTCGTTCAGCAAGTAGGCTGTATTCCATGAATACCTTAAATTGCAGAATGCAATACGGTATGATCGGAGTGTGCCTTTAAGTATGGCCATTTGTACTGGCTCTCTCATTCCCTTTCTTGTCATGCCAGATTACCGTGGTGGTTTAGTTAGAGAATTGATATGGATTTAGTTGGATTAGTTTTTTTCTTTTCTTATAGATGATTACGTTTGGAGATACTTTACACCCTTCCTTTTTTCAAGTAGTTGTTATGTAAACAAAATTATAGGATTGAAATAGTTGAAGATTTTCCTAGACCGACAGCAGAAAAATATGTGCAAGGTATGGGCCCTCTGGCCAGAATCCTGCTGATGTAATTTGATCGCGTCACAAGACTTGTGCAATCTGAGGCATCTAATTCATTCTGGGTAATAAATTAATAAGTGCTTCATGTAAGAACAAATAGCCATCCAATACCAGCAAAGGCAGCAAAAGTATTGTCAGATAGGGCCGGGCGTGGAACCACAGGAACTGCATGGGTTTGTAGTGGAATGTACAATTTCATAGGCTTATTCCATTAGTCCTCATGCACACGGGTTGCCTGTGTTAAACACAAGAGAAGTTATCTGGGAAGTATAAACATGGACTTTGTTATGCTTCCCAGATCACTTTTTTCTGTGTTGTTGCTGGGGTTAGTCGCGTATAGCCCGTTTAGATGCATTTAGCTGCCTAAAACAAGGCTAAACAGTCCTGGGACTCAGAAAATACATTTTTGTGTAAACTGACCTAGACTGAATGGACCTACACTCTGCTAAACGTCTGGGTGTGCATTCAGCCATAGAAAATCATTACATGCTTCCAGGCATGTTTAGAAATGAGCTCCAAATGCTCCTGGACTTATGTATTGTCATTGCCGTATGCATGAGGTCTAATTCTTCAATAAAAATGCAAATATTTATTATTTATTGTTGAACTTAAAAGCAGATATAGGAAACGTGTATATGACTTTTTTTGTTTTATTCTGTTGTACTTAAAGATTAACTTCATGCAAACATAAAAATGTACAGTTGAAGTACATGTATGTGAACTTGTCTGTCATAAGATTTAAAATCTACCATACTGCACAACCAGTAAGGTGACACCACTTTTTTTTTCAGGCTAAGCAATCACTAAAATGCTTTACCAGTGTCTCTTTTGTGTGCAAACTATAAGAATGGATGTTATGGGAGAGGGGGAGGGATGAATAAGTATGTATGCAATGATATCACGTTTCAGTTCTTTTTTTCATTTTCATATTTTTGTGAACCTTTCTAAACCTTTAAAACTATATCTTAAACTCCTTTAAAGAACAAAAGCCCACTCTCCCCGTCAGCACATGTGTATGCAGCAGGGCTTGATTGGCTCCCAGTTATGCCCCTCCTTCTACCAGTCTGAGCAAAGGATTACAGTATGCTGATCCTAAAACTGATTGAGGTACTTGTGCTAGCTGAACTGTGTGTAGAACTAAACTTAATTCTATTTAAAGGAAAACCTAACTGCTTTATTTTTTTTATATCTGCCTGGAGTATGTACTTTCACATGCATTAACATACATTAGTCATGATTTTGCCTGCTTCAGTTTAAATGTGTACATATATATTTGCATATATTTCCAACAAACATCTAGCCAAAAATACATATACTATGCACCATGTACAAAGCAGGAAAACACCTTGCATACAGAAGGATGAATTTGTTAACTATGTGAACTGCATGTGAACTACACCTATTTTAGTACACGGCACAGTAACACAGGCATGTGCCGCTTGTGTGAATAAATCCATATTAAGTAACTGAGAACACCATATCAGGGATTTACATTATTGTCTTGAAAGATGTTAATGGCCAGTCTCCAATTTCTACATTTATCTGCTTTTTGTGCTTAAAAGATTATGCATGTTTACTTTGAAATAACTTCAGACAAACAGGGCCTTTTAATGCAGTAGCAATTTTTTTTATTTATTAGTAAGGTGAAATTATAAGCAATGCTCTCAAGGTCAACTTCATACATTGCAAGAATTTTAGTAATTTTAACCGAAAATGCATACCCACTTCTATTTTGTAAATATTGAGATGGGTCATTTCAGTGTACTTCCTGAAATCTTTACAAATAGGTTCTAAATGGAAGGTTCTGCCTTAATTATAATCACATTATCATTCTTAGTGTTGTAATAAGAAACATATACAAGTTCTAAGCCAAAGATTGAATTTCCAGAGTAGTAAATACAGGTATGTTGCCAGGAATGCCATGTTGCTGATTGACATTGAGCTCAGTGTTGTCTTATGGGAAAGGTGGTGAGCCAGGAGCAGGAGTTAAGGGTTCCTGTGAAATTCTAACCACCAGCCCAATGCTGTTGCCATGTACAAGGAAGAGAAATGTAATATTTATGGCGGTTATAGAAGATAATAATGGGTTTCAGATTTCAACAAGAGGTCATTCATAATAATGCTAAATAACAAAATAGTTTTGGTAAAACATTTTTTTTCTTTGGTTTGGATATATTGGTGAAGAGTTAGAGCTGCTGTCATAACTCATAATAAAGTAACCCCCAAAAAACCTTTTAAAAGTCACCTTCCCTCACATAAACGCATATACATGCACATACGGACATGAACACACTTGTCAAGTGCACACCTGCACAAAAACAACGATTTCATCACACATATAAGGTCTTGCCGCACACACCAGAATGAAAGCAATAATTCTACAGCCATTTACTGTTAACTCTAAACTAGAGGTGCATCGAAAATTTCAAAACCGAAACGAAACGGAAATTTAAAAAAATGTCAGGCCGAAACCGAAAATGTTTTTATTTTAACTTTTTCAAATTTTTAAAAATATTTTTTTTATTTATTTTTTTAAAAACTTTCTATTTTTCTATTTTTATAAATTTTTTATGAAATATTTTTTTTTTTACTTTACTTTTAGGGGCTTTGGGAAAATATTAGGGGTCTAAACCCCTGATATTTCCCGTTTAAAATAGAAGCAGGGATTGAGAACACAGAGTCCTCAATCTCTTTTTCTGCAGCCCCTATTATAAATGAACAGGAATCCTCTATGAGTGTCCCTGTTCATTCATAACTTGAGGACAGAGTATGTTTACCATGTCCACAATCATGAATGAACAGGATGTGATGTAGATAACCTCCCCATTCATTCATAATTGAGGATATAGTAACCATACTGTGTCTTCAATTATTTACAAACACTCAACGATCACTGATCACTGAGTGTTTGCACTCGTCTCCTTTCTGACACGCTGTCACAGGAGGCTGAGCGAGCAGTGCGGGGAGGAGAGCTCAGCCTCCTTTGACTGCGATGGCTGTCTCCGCCCACACCGCTCTCCCGATCTGTGACATGAGGCTGAGCAGTGTGGGAGGAGAGACCCTGGCCGCTCACATCGCTCTCCTCCTGCAGCGCTCGGCCGCCTGTGACATTTTCTCTCTCACAGAGCAGCGCTCAGCGGGGAAGAGAGAAAGAACAGATGCACCGCTGTATCGGCCAGAAAATTGCACTTTCGGCATTATGCCAAAAGTGCCAATTTCGGCCGATATGTTCCGGCAGCCGATATATCGGTGCATCCCTACGCTAAACTGATGACCTTGAAAGGCTTTTAAAGGGTTGCCTATGGACAATTTTGGGTACCATAATTTTTTGCCATTTTGGTATCTATTTATTTACTAAAAAGTTGGGTATCATATTGTGTTTGTATGCACAAAAATGTATTTAAACATATTTTTTACTGAAAATATTGCTTTGTTAAACAGTAGTTCAATTAGCACGTGACATGAAAACTGCTACTGCCACTATTTTATTCTGCAGAGTCTCTGCTTTCAGAAAATAATTTATATACGTATATTGCAATGCGCTTATTGATATCTAAACTTAAAAACAGTTCCTTTTAGGGATGTATCGGCCGCTGAAACATATCAGCCGAAAATGGCACTTTTGGCCTAATGCTATTTTCCTGCCAATACATCGGCGCATCCCAGATTTCTTTCCTCCCCACTGGGTGCTGCTCTGTGTTCCAGCGGTGAGGAGAGAAAGAGTGATAGCCGGCCGAGTGCTGCGAGAGGCCGGCGTCTCCTCCCACACCTCAGCCTCCTATCACAGTCCGACAGAGCGGTTTGTGGGCGGAGACAGGCCGCACTTTCACTGAAGGCTGGGCTCTCCTCTCTACACTGCTCAATCAGCCTCTTGTGACAGCGTGTTAGAGAGGAGAGCAAGTGCAAACACTCAGCGATCAGTGATTGCTGAGTGTTTGTAGATAATTGAGGAGATGGCATGTTAACTATTGCCTCAATTATGAATGAATGGGAGTGATCTATATCACCTCCTGTTCATTCATAGTTGTAGTTATACTAAACATACCATGTCCTCATGTTATCAATGAACATGAACACTCATAGAGGATTCCTGTTTTATTATTTTAAAAGGGAAATGTCAGGGGTCTGTTTAGACCCCCAATATTTCCCCGTAGCCCCTAAAAGTAATGTAAAAAATATTTAATAAAAAATGAAATAATAAATAAAAATAAATATAAAAAAATTAAAGTTTTAAAAAAATAAATAAAAATTAAATATTTTAAACATTTGAAAAAAATTAAAACAAGAAACATTTTCGGTATCGGTTTCGGCCTGACAATTTTTTTTATTTTGGTTTTGTTTCGGTTTTAAAATTTCCATTTCGGTGCACCTCTAGTTCCTTTACCTGTGTACAAACAATGTATCAAAATACAAAATAATATAACCCCCCCTAAATGCATCCAATTCACATAAAATATTGATTTGGGGATTTTGAGTGATCTTCAGGCCTAAAATTTAAATTTTATCATGTGTGCAAAAAATGAAATCTCTGCCAGCAAAAGGGCTAAATGAAAACTATAATATTTTTAAGTATTTTGGTTTTAAAGTTTATAAGTTTGAAAAGCCTTTGTCATAGTATAACTTTTCTACTTTATGCATTTACAATCTTTATTTTACAAACATATATTTTATTCAGGGTGTCACAGATTTTTATGGGTTTTCTAAAGAGAAAGTACAAAAGTAGATGTTTGCTTTGGAGCTTTCACTCTCTAATTAAAACTCTGTATGCAATAGTACACAGTAGGGATGTCCCGATACCGATGCTAGCATCAGAATCGGGCCCGATAGAGGGCATTTTGACAAGTACTTGTCGAAATGCCCCGATACATAGTGCCGAAGCTTGCGCTGTTTTTTTTTTTTTCTTCTTTACCTTCCATGGTCGGGACCTCTGGGCAGGCTGAGCGGAGGTGAGTCGCGTCACTGCTGTGGGCGGAGCTCCAGGTGGGGTCCTAATGTAGGTGGCCAGCGACTGCCCAGAGGACTCCACCTGGAGCTCTGCCCACCGGAGCAGCAGTGACGCGATGCTTCTCTTCGCCAACGATGTCCTTCAGTCCCGGAGAGGGCCAGCTAAATTAGGACCCCACCTGGAGCTCCTCTCACCGGTGGGGGGGCACTATTAAGCAGGGGCTAATTGCACATCTATTGTCTCCATTGTATTAGCAGTGTGTACCCTATATGTAATACATACATATATATAGTACACATACTACTTATGCACTGGACACAATAGATGTAGAAGCAGGGCCGGCGCTAGCGCAAGGAAACATGGGCACTTGTCTATGGCGCAAGGGAACAGGGCGGAAAATTGACAGTGACAGTCGCCGGGCGCCGGCATAAGTCTGGCTCCGGCCGTCCAATCGAGCTCAGTTTGGGCTGCCGCTGCGGGCGGCATCTAAAGGACGAGTCCCCGCCGGCCACAGCGGCGCTGACCTGTGCAGTGTCTCTCAGTCTCAACTTACTTGTCGGGACAGCCAGGGCAGCGTTATGGGGAAGCCGGAAGAGCGCCACTGAGCCGTCCTCTTGGCTAAGTCCTACGTCAGTGAGTGACGTAAGTGGCCCCGCCCCTGGTTCCCCTGGCCTCGCACCACACGTGAAGGAGCGAGGGCTACAGGAGGCGAAGCAACGGACGGACTGGACACACCAGCAGGCAGTGCGGCCGCGGCGTCATCCTGGAGGCGACGGCAACCTGTTGAGGGACTCGGGAGCCGCCTGGTGCACAGATTTGGAAGTTGGAACCCTCTCATGGTGACCCACCCCAGACCAGACACATCGGAGGACTTGTATCGGGAATCGGGATCGGGAGCTGGCTGAAGTGGGAGCGGTGGTGAAGACAGTGATATAGAGCGGTATGTAATGTAACAAAGTTCACGTGGTATGCTGCATTGTATTGTATTATTTTGTATTGTATTGTGCATTGTATATTGTATTGTGTATTGTATTGTGCATTGTATAATACAGCAGCACAATGCTGAACACCAGCAGCTATAGAGGAACAACAAATCCCAGCAATAATACATTACACAGGCTGGTTATATTATTGCTGGGATTTGTTGTTCCTCTATAGCTGCTGGTATTCTCCATTGCGCTGTATAATGTATTATTGCTGGGATTTGTAGTTCCTCTATAACTGGTCAGTGGTAATCTGCATTGCGCAGTATAATCATTATACAGCGCAATGGAGAATACCACCAGCTATAGAGGACTACAAATCCCAGCAATAATATAGAGCTGCAACAATTAGTCGATTAAAATCGACAATGGAAAACGTTGTCAATGTTTTTCATGGTCGATTTGTCGGCAAAAATTTAAATTTAATTCTCGCCTCTCACACCCGCCTGTTCACAGCTCCATACACGAGTTATGCCGCGTACGCCGTTACATGAGGGGAAGTACTTGTACTTGGTCCTGAAAAAGGGGCATCGGGACATCCCTAGTACACAGCAAGAAGGGAGGAGAGTCAACACTGTCAGCAAATGTTTTCAGCAAAGCAATAAAGATTAGCCTGGAAAACATATGCAAACAAGACCAGCGCTCCACCTGCTGGCTGGTATATGTGAAGTATTTATGTGCAGTATTTCATGTTTACCTACACAAATAAAATAAAAAACTGTTGTTTACAAAGTTCTGCAGCTCAAATTCAAATTTACACCAAGAACACCTAGAGAGCAAACAATTTCTGCTGTGCTTACCTTGGGGGTATAGTGACTCCTATACAAGTTTTCTGCTTTTCTGAATTTAATGCCTCATGGTTATTTTTTTTACATGTATTACAAGGGTTTTCTCTGTGTTTTGTATGTGATTTTATTATCTGTATAGTGTTCTTTTTGTATGTTAATGTTTAGTAACATTTGTTAATATTTATAAAGTGTTTCTGACTAAATTGTGGAGACCAATGATGGTTGTATACAACACATGCTCTGTGACCCCAGTGTCATTGCTGTACCTTGTATTAAATACTCATTTTACATTTAAATATTTGATATAAAACCACCAGTTTTCACAAGGTCCACTTTGACTAAATTATGGGGTCTATTCACTAAGCTGCCATAGGCAGCCGAGTGAAAAACAGACCCGAAGTGAAGTGAGCCGAATGCTGTTCGGCTATTAACTTCGGGCTTGTACGGCTGATTTCAGCCGTACACTGACTAAAATCAGCCGTACATCGGCTTGCTGCGGCTGGCTTTGTGTCGGCCAAACATGCTCAGCATGTTCGGCCGACACGAAGTGCAGAAGGAGTTCGACTCAGCCGATCCAACATCTGGATCGGCTGAGCCGAACCTCCAGCAGGCTACTCGCTGTTGTTCGGCCTATTCTCATAGATGCCAAACAGCAGTAAGTGAATGGCCGAATGCCGCTGAGCGGCATTCAGCTCGGCTATTCTGCCCGGTACCTCTGCAGGTCCCCCTCTGCTGATTAACAGCAGCAATGGGCGGGTGCAATAGCTAGTTTGCTATTGGCTATTGCAAAGTGAAATAGCCAATAGGAATCTAGCTATGCAAAAACAAAACAGATCGCAAGGAAAGGTTTACTCTGCTCGATCGAGCAGAGTAAACCTTTCCGGGAGAAAGTGTTTCTCTCCTGGACGGCTGGGAGCCGTATTAGACTCCCGGAGCGTCCAGGAGAGTAATGACAGATAGCGTCCCTGGTTACTGGGTAACCAGGGACGCCATCTGTCATTACACACTGAGAACCCGGAGAGGCCGGTTAACCAGGGACGTTGGTAACCAGGGACGCTGATCTCTCTGCAAGTGGCCAGAGCCAGCCATGAGATGACGGCTGGCTCCACCGAGCTGTCAGAAGCAAGCTGTCGACCGGCCAATGGCCAGCTTCGCCTTTCACCTCGGCTCAGTCAAGCCTTCGGCTCGACTGAGCCGCTCAGCCAACTTTGGGATCTGTACGGGCTATAGTGAATAGCCCGTACAGCAGGCCTTCGGTTCTGCTGAACCAAAGGGGTCTTGGGGCCGAAGCTAGCTGAAAGATCAGCCGAAGCTACGGCTAGATCCTTCGGCAGCTTAGTGAATAGACCCCTATGTTTTTTTGTTTCTGAATAACAGGAAACAGAGCCAAGCCCAACAAAACAGCTTAATCCAGTGAAATGTTTTGTTAACCCTGGTAGAATCTTATTGACATGTTTTGTTTTTGTGTTAATACTTTTTGTAAATCAAAGACTGTTCCTTTCTTTACAAGGTGTCATAACTCTGCTGATTTTTAGCTTGTTCCAACATTATAAGAGGCAGTGGAGTTATTTCATCTTTGGATAGTGGTTAATCATTTGTGCCGAAAGGGATTTGGCAATGCACTGAAGCACGGGTAATAAACGGTATGGTGGTTAGCACCTGGTGAAGCAAGTTTAACAAGGCATTATTGTTCAGACTGCTCTGTTAAATTAAGCACAACAAGCATCAGACACCAACTGGTGGCAAAATAGGCTGGCAGAAGAAAGGTTGTTTTACTGAAGAGACCGTTTACTTTGCAAAGTGGACTGAGCTTAGCAGAATGGGTGAAGCTGTGTTCACTGTGAATTATCAGTCAGGTGCAAGGCATAGTTTAGAAAATTTGTATTTTCTTCTTTCCTTTGATTGGATAATTGAAGTGTTCACATCTTCACCTTTTTCACTATAAAAATGAACATGCAGTTTATGAGAACAGTCTCTGCCCTGTTAGTAAATGAACCCTTTTGAACCAGCATATTACTGTAATTCCCTATAATGTACACTCTGTGTTTCCGATGTCTGATATGAGACAGAGTAATTGCATTGAGCCGCTGAGACCTTCCTCTAGTGGTCCATCTGCATACTTCTATATTTAATAAAATAACAAAATTATGGAAAAAATATATAAAACTGTTAAAGTCACATCACAAATTACTTAACACTGCACCAGCAATCCCAAAAACACCTTTGTACGCTGCATGTTTCTATATATAATATATAACCAAGACTTCTTCAAACAGTGCAGACAGTACCATTACAAAAATGTAACAGTAACTTCATAATTATAGGCAGATCATATAAGGGATAGGTGAATAATCCCCTCAGGACTTCTCATCAATTTCAGAAAAGGTATTCCCAGATCAGACCTAAATTCCAGATTGCACTAACTTAAATCAGCATCCGTGCATATGAACTGCAATGCCGCCAGTACAGAAAATACCTGTCTCCTCAAATCAGCAAAGCACGAGCAGTCAGCATGCAGGCGGATGATGTAGGTAGTGCAGTTCCAAGTGTTTTGCCTTACAACTTCCTCAGGAAAATGTGCACTTACCCATCTATCATTTGGTGCATATTTTATATAACTCTTACCCCTCCTCTTGGCTAGAACAATACTGCTGCCATCTTGTGACAAATTTTAAGAAGCGCAATATACGTGTATATAATGGTGCACCCCATAATAAAATGGACCATAAAATGGATATCACGGGGGCTCCGTCGAGTTCTCATTGTAACCAGGGGACGCTGATCTGTCTTTGCAAGTGGCCAGAGCCAGCCGTGAGATGACGGCTGGCTCCGCCCAGCTGTCAGTAGCAGGCTTTTGGCCCGCTTCGGATTTCACCTAGGCTCAGCCGAGCCGAAGCAAATGCCTTCGGCTCGGCCAACTTCGAGAGCTGTACGGGCTATAGTGAATAACCCGTACAGCAGCCCTTCGGTTCTACTTCGGGTAACCGAAGCTAGCCGAAGGATCAGCCGAAGCTACGGCTGTATCCCTCGGCAGCTTTGTAAATAGACCCCTTATTTTCTTTTATAAGTTTAATATATTTAAGGACTATTTCCTTAAAAACTTAATTGTGGTGGTTATCATTCAGGCCAGGATTGAAAATACATGCATACCTTAACCCACTTCTAATATATTCATTCTGGCTCTCCACATCCCTTTTTTCCCTCTCATATGAGTATTGGACAGAAAATATTTTCTAATGTTTAGTTTACATGAATATCAATGTATGTTTGAAACTTATTAAGACCTGTCTTATGTGCAATTTAAAACCTTGGTCTAGTACTTTCAATCCATTACTATCAAGAACAGCATTACTGAAAGGAAAAGTCCAGCTTTTTGATCATGTTCCCCTTCACATGTTACACCCGTATTTAGAGTATAACATGAAACATGGTGATATTCCCCAGCTCCCCATCCCCAAACCACCCCCAACTTACCTGAATCGCAGGGTGCATAGCTTCACCTGCACAGCCTATATTCTAAAACAATTCATCCCCTCAGGGCTTGTTCACAAGACGTCTGGATTCTGCCCTGACCAGATCCGTGCGCTCCTGCACTAAAAATGCATCCCAATTTATCCCTACGTATTTTATGGGCTACAGTTATCACGTGCACAGTCCGTTCAGGTCCGGACAGAAAAAATACTGCATGTCACATTTTGTCCGGTCAGGATACGGTCCTGAACCACAAAACGCGTCAAAAACACATTGCACTTCAACTAACATACTGACAGACCCACTCCAGCAAAAAGATTTTTCTTTTACTGGAATGCGTCAAAAACGCATAGCACCGCGTCTGCAGATCTGCTCCAGATCTGGACCAGACATCGTGTGAACAAGCCCTAACAGTTACCTCCTCATGTATCACTTCTCCCTCCCTTTTCGTTTGTAAGCTGTCACTGGCAGGGCACTCCTTACCATCTTGAATTGTATTGTGATTGTAATGTCTTTCTTATATTGTAAATCGCTGCACAAACTGTTGGCGCTATATAAATCCTGTATAATAATAATAATAATATTCCATAAAGCTTCATAATTATTACTGACTAAAGCCTGTCTGAGGAAACACTGGATCCTTTGGAACTAAACTGTATAGCTATTAAGGTGTATGAGGTAATACACTCCGCTATCTAATACCAAGAACATTATAAATGCAACTAATACTGGAACTTGTAGTTTGAAGTTATAATTATTTTGTGTGATGTAAATACAACTTTAAGTTATAGTTGCCACATAAATTGAGACGCCAGCAGATACCACTGTGCATAAGCTGGTTGAAGTGTGTACTTGCAGCTGAGATCCTAATCAAGTAATTCACATTAGCTAATTGAAAGCGTTACACCACCAGAGAGCCACACTGACTACCTGAGAGCCACACTGACTACCTGAGAGCCCCACTCACCACCTGTGAGCCCACACTGGCCACCTGAGAGCCTGCACTGACCACCTGAGAGCCCACACAGCCCTCCTGAGACCCTGAAGACATTAGGCCGCAAACAAGAAAGCAACATAGAGCATGTAGCTTCATATGTATTACTGGGATTTGTAGTCCGCTATAGCTGGTGCCATTCTGCATTGCTGTATAATGTATCGCTGGGATTTGTAGTCCTCTATAGTTGGTGGTATTCTACATTGCTGTGTAATGTATTACTGGGATTTGTAATCCTTTCTTCTGGTGTGTTCTCAAGGGGAGCTATGCTGCAGCAAGGGTAATCCCAGTTTCTCAATATTGAAAACAGTGCCGCAAGAGACTGGCTTCCTGGCCAATCAGGAAGATGATGCCTGAATTCCTAATTTGGATGGGTAGCTGGTTTCATGTTCCCTCGCGACACTGCATACTGCCTTCCTGACCAATGAGGAAGCAGGTCATGACCCACCGTCCTTTTTCCCGATTGGTTAGGAAGCCAGGCTGACCGGTAGTGTCGCAAGGGTGCATGGAAAATCTCCCTCTGACCGGCAGCTTGGGTATCAGAACATTTTGGCGAGTATGAGTACTCACCCAAATGCTCAGTATTAGCACAGATCCTAATATTGGTGCATCCCTAAATTTTAGTGCTGGGGGTCACCACAACTTGGCAAATGTTACCAAGGGGTCCCCGCTCTAGAAAGGTTAAGAACCACTGGTCTAAGGGGCCTATTTCTCAGCTGTAAATATTCTCTTTAATTCATTTGGTTATAATTGTTGTCTTACTTATTAGAGTTGTTTCTTAAATGAGCAACCTGGAATCTGCTCTCTAGGAGAACCAAAATTGGGTCATCATGGGTTATTACTTCCACTTCTCACTCAAGTGTGTAGAGTTCTCAGTAGACACCATTTACTATGCAACTCTTTTTTTCTGCCATTTATAAACCTTATTATTTTTCTAAATCACTAATATCTCTTTTTTTCTTTCTAAAAATATGCGCTCAGTAAAATATGCTATAACTGATCTTTAACCTCACTAGAATTAACCCTGAGCGTTACTCATGCAGGGAACTCAATGTAGAAACAGTTATCCCTAAACTTTATTAGTGGTAACAATTTTAACATTCAATCCCTGGCCCTACTAACACTCAGGATTACTGCCAGGGAGTCAGGATGACGATCATCTTTTCAGAGGGCAAAGGGGAAGATGGATCAGATAACATCTGTTTGCAGATCGGCCCTATTTCATGTGAACCCAGAAGCGCTGTGCTCTGAGCACTTCTGGGTTTGGAGCTTTCAAATGCTGGCCACCGTGAGCAGTCATGTTGGAACAGGAAGGAACCATCTCCAAACTGTTCCCACAAAGTTGGGAGCATGAAATTGTCCAAAATGTCCTGGTATGCTGATGCCTTAAGAGTTCCCTTCACTGGATCTATGGGGCCAAGCCAAACCCCTGAAAAACCCGACACCCTAATCTCCCCTCCACCAAACATTACACTTGGCACAATGCAGTTAATAAGTACCATTCTCCTGCCAATCGCCAAACCCAGACATATCCTTCGGATTGCCAGACAGAGAAGCGTGATTCGTCCCTCCAGAGAACACGTCTCCACTTCTCTAGAGTCTAGTGGTGGTGTGCTTTACATTACTGCATCCGACGCTTTGCATTGCACTTGGTGATGTAAGGCTTGGATGCAGCTGCTCGCCCATGGAAACCCATTCCATGAAGCGCTCTACGCACTGTTGTTGTGCCAATCTGAAGGCCACACGAAGTTTGGAGTCCTGTAGCTTTTGACTCTGCAGACAGTTGGTGACTTCTGTGCACTGTGTATTCAGCATGCGCTGACCCCAATCTATCATTTTACGTGGCCTACCACTTCATGGCTGAGTTGCTGTTGTCCCCAGTTGGTTCCACTTTGTTATAATCACCAACAGGTGACCGTGGAATATTTAGTAGCAAGGAAATTTCACGGAGGGACTTATTGCACAGGTGGCAACCTATCACGCTACCACGCTTGAATTCACTGAGCTCCTGAGAGCGACCCATTCTTTCACAAATGTTTGTAGAAGCGGTCTGCATGCCGAGGTGCTTGATTGCATACACCTGTGGCCATGGAGGTGATTAGAACACCTGAATCCAATGTTTTGGAGGGGCGTCCCAATACTTTTGGCAATATAGTGTATATATATATATAAAATATATTGGGTCCCACAACCCCGCACTAATGTACATATGTTAACATCCATACTCCCAGGACACACTTCCGTGCATAAACAACAATTCCATAAAACATATTATGGGTATCGCTGCAAATATCAGAGTGAGAGGAATAATTCTAATGATTTTATTTATGGATAACTGTAAACTGAAGAGCTGTAAACGTTTACATTTGTAAAAGTTTTTAAAGCATCACGTATGGACAATTTTGAGTATCCCATTTTTTGGGAATGCATGCTGTGGTGAGAAGAATTATTCTATGCCAATATCTGCGGTTTACCCTAAACCGATGATTTATAAATGTTTTAAACGTCGCCTATAAACAATTGTGAGTGTTGTAATTTTTTGCATGCACACTGGAGTGAGAGGAATAATTTTAGGGCCAGTATTTCCAGTTAACTCAAAATTGATGAGCTGTAATGGTTTTTAAAGCATTGTCTATAGACAGTTTTGAGTATCGTAGTTTTTCGGCACCCTTGCTATTTCACATGCAGTTTTAATGTTTGATATATTTGGTGCTTGTTCACTCTACATAGTCTCATCTTTTAATTTATACAGTCTCTGTTTCCTGCGGCAGTGACCGCTCACCTCTTTCCCCCTCTGCTCCCGCTGTGTTAAGTCCCTCGGCATCTTTATGTCTAATGCAGATAAATGAACTGCATTAGAAGTGAAAAAAATACACTCACTGTACTGTATCTATGGAGAAGCTGCGTTGGGATGGGACTATAAATACCTCCCCCTCTACTCTTCTCTATTACATAGCGAGAAGGGGTTCTGTAGTCTTCGGAGATAGCTGGGAACAATGTAACTGATAAAAATGCAGCAGAGCACAGATTTCACAAGATTTCTGCAGGATCAATAAGTATTTTTTGCACTTATCGGACAGATATAACAATAGGCTTTTAATGGTATATTGAACAGGCTAAATGGGAGTAAATAAGAGTTCATTGTTAGGGTTTAGATACCATTTATATTATCGTTGAATATTTCCATTTATCAGTTTCAGTAGTAGTCCAGGACAGACGTTTTACTGCCAGATTTTGACCTTCAGGCATTGCAGAAACAACCGTATCCCAATGTTTCCTTTTATGCAAAAATTAAAAAGAAGTTTTCAGAGGTATGGGTTCAGGAGGAAGACATATGTTATCTTGGGGAAGCTTATCATACTTAAAAAGATTACTCTCCCACAAAAGACTGAGATTTTTCCATTCCTCCAATACTTTAAATATTTTGTTTATTTTCAGACTAAAGTATGATTCATAAAGCAGGGAATTTCCTCAAGAAACATTACTTGTATATATTTCCAACTCTTCTCAGCCTGTGTAAAAGGTCTGTGTTATATAAGATAGCAGATTCATTCACAAAGCATTTTAATGAATAAAAAAAACTTGTTAATACGCTGGCTGGGAAGTTAGAAATACAGTTTTTTTAAATTATCAGTGTATATTAGAATGTGCTATGTGTGCATACATGTGTGCATAGCTAGTTGTGCCTCTTTTGGACCCAAAACCCTGCCTTTGTTTCCTCCCTGCGCCTTATCAGTGGCGGATCCGGGGGGGGGGGGCAACGGGGCAATTGGC
>NW_017307114.1:790153-799094 GCF_000935625.1 Nanorana parkeri | reverse complement strand
TCCCGATCCGTGCGTCTGCCACCCGCAGTGTTTGACACAACTACATACAGCTTTCCCTCTGTTTCACAGACTTTACTGCGGTTCATTGTAAAAAAACATTGTACAATGAACTGCAGTAAAGTCCGTGACACGGAGGGACAGCTGTATGTACCGGCGGCTGTGCGTGTGTGGGGATCCGAATGAAACAGGCGGATGTGCAGCTGCCTGTCATTGGCAATGACTGTTAGCCTGGCTGAGCCGATACCCGTCTCTGCAGGCACCGCGAGGCAACCACATCCTGGTATGTGGGTCATTGTGAGGACCCTCTCCTGTGACACCTCCCCTCCACTGGCCACCAAGGACGCCGATGAAGAGGTGCTGCAGCCTGCATATGTTAAGTGAGGTTGGGGAGTCTGTGGGTGATGACTGGCTTGAGGGGAAAGGGGGGATTGGGGGACTAGCTGGGCTGGTGGTATTCAGCATTGCTGTATAATGATTATACAGCAAAGCTGAATACCACCAGGCAGGGGCGGACTGACCCCTTGGGCACTGCCCTCGGGCCTGCAGCCATCAGGGGGCCCATCAGTGGTGCAGTGGCTCTCTCCCTCTGCCGCCACCTGCACCGCTACAGATGCGGCTCTCTATTTGTGCAGCCACTCACTCCTCAAGGGGGTACTCGGGAGGCCCCAGAGTGCGGCCCTCCAATCAGGCACTGCACACTGCGCGCGCCGGTTTAAGTAGTAACCAGCACACGCTGTATGCAGCTTCTAACAGTGTGCGAGATGGGAGGCTGTGCTTGTTGGTGGATCCAGGAATCAGGTGAGTGTTAGAAGTTGCATACAGTGTGTGCTGGTTACTACTGTAACCAGCTGTGTGCAGCTTCTGAGAAGATACGCTATTAGCGTAGTGGGAGCGATGCAAAATGCGCAGCCGCCTTCCCCGCTATGCTAACAGCGTATCTTCTCAGAAGCTGCACACTGCGCGCGCCGGTTTAAGTAGTAACCAGCACACGCTGTATGCAGCTTCTAACAGTGTGCGAGATGGGAGGCTGTGCTTGTTGGTGGATCCAGGAATCAGGTGAGTATTAGAAAAAAAAAAAAGTTTTATTTTATGTTCTATTCTTAGTTCTATAATGGCATTGTAGTACTTTCAGGTGGAATACAGCTTCATAAGATGTCAGCTAGGGAACTACAAGTCCCAACATGTCCTCATTGCCCCTGTACAACAGATATTGCCGTTCCCTGGGTGATATGTGTGACGGACTGAACCGTCACCAGGGCTGCTGGAGGAGCCTGAGGGCTAGCCTCCTTCCTACAGACCACGGACCTAGGGCTGCAGAGATTTATTACCCCGGAGAACTTTGTGTGCTGTGTGTTTCCAGTTTAATATATCATCTAGAGAGAGAACTTGTCACTATTTGCCTTGATGTGAACCATTCTTCTAAAGGCAGCAGGCTGTCTGGAGTGACCATTGTTTGAAATTATGGGATTCAGCTCCTGTCTAATTAAGGACATTCATCCCAAAGAGTGTCTGTGCTTAAAAGACTTCTAATGCGGCACCTAGCTGTCTGGGGGAGGGGACACACTGAACTCTAATCTGATCCTGTCAGGTATAAACTCTGTGTGCTTCCTTCAATAAAGCTTGGTTTCCACCTCAACATTGGTGTTGTCTAATGATTGAGTGGTTTAGCGTTCTGTCCTAATATATTGGTTCTGTCCAATAATTAGGCAGGTTTGGGCTGAGGACACTGGAATTCGGGTTCCAGCGGAGAGGAAGCTGTTTTCTGACGGAGGTACCCAGTCGGGGTACCAAACGGTCTGTCACAATTGGTGGCAAGCGGTGGGATCTGCTTCCTCTATACGTGCAGTCCAAACCAGCTTTTCCCCAATGTTGGAGCGGGGGCTGGCGCAGAGTCGGAGCCAGAGGTTCATGGGAGAGGCGGAGGAGAAGTTCAGCAGCCGGGTCCGGAGAAGGTTGGCAATCTAAGGAGCCAACCCATCTGAGGTAGCAGTCCGGATAACCAATGCCGTGGTGGAGGAGCAGATCACCCGTTATCAGGATATGCAGACCGCGGTGATGCTGGGATGGGATACTGCTGAATGGGAGGTACCTATATGGGACTTTGAGCGGCAAAGGCGCTTGAGTTGCGCCTGGCATGGAGAGCCCTGATCCGGCTGGAGATGTGGGAAGAGGCCCGGGACACTTATTATGGCTGCAGAGGTGAAGTCCTGCCTTCCCTAGAACAGCGCTTCGGGGACCAGGTGAATCTGCGGATCAGCTTACTAGGTGGGTAACCCACAGAGGAAGGGATAGTAGAAGTGGAGGGTCTGATGCAGAGAGAGATGGAGCTCGAAGACCAGTACCAAGCGCTATACTGGTTTGCCAACCGGTGACAAGTGAAGGCAGGCATGCACTATTCCCCGGAAGGGGATGACCTTTGCGGCCCCGGATTATTGTGGGAATCGTTTGGGGAGAAGGCTGATTTTGGCAGTCCCGAGGACTATCGCTTCTGGGACATCCAAGCCAAATGGCAGGAGAAGTTGCAGACTATGGAAGTCCATGCCTTGGAGTTCGACCTGGCCTGGCTGGTGCAACAAGGCTGATGCCTAGAAATGGACTAACGGGAGCTGCTGGAAAGTGGTCTGCTATTCCCTTCCGAAGATGAAGACCCAGTGGAAGCCACATCCCCAGAGACACAGGATTTCATGGACTTTTCTGTGGAGCTTGTACAGCTTGCTGAGTCCCCAGGTGAGATGCTGGCAACAGGGCAGAGTGCCGCAAGCCTCTGCCCAGCACCTGGTACAGCCCCAGAGTTCCAGGGAGAGGAGTCAGCCGGCCTCGCTCCCCAGCTACAGATGGAGATCCAGGGAGAGGAGGTATCTGACCTCTCTCCCCAGCGGCAGATGGAGATCCAGGGAGAGGAGGTAGCCGACCTCTCTCCCCAGCAGCAGATGGAGATCCAGGGAGAGGAGGTAGCCGACCTCTCTCCCCAGCGGCATCCGGAGTTCCAGGGAGGGGAGGTCAGTGTCCTTGCTCGCCAGCGCAGTGTGTTTACCCGGGAGATCATGTGCGCGGCATCATGTGCCTGTGCTCTTCTTGCAGCTGATCATTTCCCCATTATTGACTTACAATGCATTCTTATTTACTGTGTCTGTAGGAGGTGGTCAGCTTGGTAGAGGCAGGGCTTTGCCTCCATATTTTAGAGCCTCTAGAAAGGAGAACAGTGAGTAGCACAGTAGTGGCATCAATTCAGACCTTCTGAGATTAATAGACAGAGATAGCAGTGCTTTAGATTTTATACTGCGGTTCTAGAGCTATGAGTCTGAAGGCACAGGAGTGGCTCGGCACCTTCACATACCAGGAAGTGCATGACTATTTTTGAGGAGGAATTCAACAGAAAAGGTAATTTTTTTTCAGGGTATTGCTTAGACACAAATAACATTTCTAAATGTACAGGGAACATAGTAGTAAAGCTTAACTTTTGAGGTTAGGTTTAAGGTAAGGGCTAGGCCTGCCATAGGTTAAGGAGTTAGGTTGGCTACGTTTAGGAATATGTTAGTGGTTGGTAACTGGTTAAAACAAACCTTCATGGACAGAAATATAGCAGCTATCACTAGTCAAGGTATATGCTTTACTTCTGATATCTTCATCCCTCCTTTACTACCTGGTTAGTCATTAACCCAAAACAAAGGATATCGGTGCCAAGCATGCTAACATGTTACTGGCTTTGTTTATGTCCTGGGTCATTAAAGGACCTGTTTACACTATAGGGCCATGCTCTCCAATGCGCATGTTTTTGTAAGTTACGTGCATTGCGTTAGACAGCCCATTTAAAATGACTGGGCTATCAATGTCACACTATATGTGCCAAATGAGGTCCTTCAAAATATTTTTTTCAGTGTAGGACAACACCGCTCTCAAGACAAAATTACCTTCGCATTGTGTTATAATACAGCTGTGTGTAAGCGCACTGTAGATGTGTGCTGTGGTACAATTAATACATCTACTGTGTGTAATTCGCAGATATGACATTTGATTGGTTGTAAAGGATTACAGTGCCATTTTCATCATTACTGATGTTTTCACTTCATTTTTAAATAGGCCCTTGTATTCTGTATTTGATTGCATCTTACCATTGTTCTTAATGCATAGTTGGCCACAAGATATAAAGCAATAATTTTCATGTCTCCACCCACAATTGCAGTAAAATTCCAAATATCATTGGTTGTCCAGGCAGTATACTTAGGTACTATAATTTTTGGTAGCACTGCTACAATTAAAAAATATGCATGAGCTCACTATTCTTTAGAGCAGTAGACATCTTACTAATGCATTAGTGCAACGTCGTGGCTCATATTTCAGGAGAATCAAAATATGTTTATATCTTTGAAGTATGTCTGGTCCATTAGATTGTGTAGATGCCAGGTTAGTCTAAACACGTGTGTGTCTGACATATAAACACGCTGTAGTAAAACCTAGTCAAACCCTAGGAAAAAATGCATATGTTTCTCATTTGCGTCACAACACAGCTCCCACACTGCATTAAAAAGGTTGAGAGAAGCTAGTTGTAGCCAGTCCATCAATAATACCATAATATACTGTGGATTCTGTCTACAAAGGAACTTCGTTGGTATTCACAGAAGTTCATATGATGGAATTTAAGTTATTCTGCTTAACATCTACTCATGTTTGCAATTTTCAAGTCTGCTTGTCTTTCTATAATTCACAGTAATTGGCTATGTGATTGACAAAGTCACCAAAGGGGCATGTGGCCATGTGCAGGAACAATTTTTGAGCCCCAAACTCAGCTGCCCAAACACAGCCGCTACTTTACTCTGGATCGACAGACTGATAGATAGATAGATAGATAGATAGATAGATAGATAGATAGATAGATAGATAGATAGATAAATAATATATATAGATAGAGAAAGATATAACTTTTTAATAAGCTAATATGCATTTGGGGTCAGATAGTGAACACCAACCAGATCCCAGCACTCGCTTGGTCCACATATAGTATAAAAGGTTCTTGTGCACACTGTAGCCCATCTTTCCTCCACCATGGTTCTGTATTTAAAAAAAAAGAAAAAAAAAAGTAGAAAAACAAAGCCACGGTACCCACTAGATAAGTATTAAGCACAATAAGTCTGTATTGAAAAATCTGCTCTCTACAGCTTGCACTGATATCACAGAAAAGAAAGACTTTCCTCAGAAGATTCTTTTGTCTTCATTTAGCTCAAGATCATTGGAGATGAGGCATAGCTGTACTGTGCATGTACATCTGAACACCCTAATGCTTCCAGTGCCACAAATTATTAAGCGTAATGTTAATAATAAAAAATTAGAAGGTTTGGTTCAATAGCAAGATTTTATTGCACTGCCCACTCAGCTCATTATGAGATACTTGGATTGTTAACATCACAGGGGAAGCAATATTTTTTCCTATAGAACATGTTTTTAGTAGATGAAGATAATCCCACGTTGCAATTCCTTAAAAAATGTTAGCAATTGCTGGGAAAATTGGTCCTGGTAATTTTAAAAATAAAATCAGATTTCATCTGGGCAAGATAATTGGGTACATTTATATATTCTGTCAACATATCGATTCAGTACATTTTTTTTTTTTTAAACAATATATCTTTATTGAATTTTGTAGTAGTTCGAACAACAAAGTAGCCAGTGTGCAGATACAATGACATGTAGTAATATTACATGTACAGCTATAACATGTGTTTCAACAAAACAGGTCAAGAGTATAAAGAATTACAAGGTATGAAACACAAGGCTGGCGTTCTATATGATCTGCAGAAATGCAACTATAATAAACATCATAAAGAGGGGGGGAGGAAGGTAAGGGTAAAGGAGGGGAGGGTGGGATTATATGTGTGCATCAATTAAAGAGTCAGTATGAATGTGAAACCAAACAAGCAAACTCAATGAGGTCACAATGCACAGAAGGGCTTGAGGAGCCATTTTTCCCAGTACCGACAAAACGTAGAGTATCTATGATTTATATAGGAGAATGCGCGTTCATAAGAGCATTGGAGATTGGTTAGACCGACAACTTCCGAGACATTTGGAGGGGAAGAGGTGCGCCACTTACGTGCAATCAATAGGACAGCAGCATAAAGTATGTGTGAAATGATTGTTCTAAAGGAAATAGGGAAGGTATCCAGATCGATGTGTAGAAGTGCCAGAGTAAAAGATGGTGTGACCGGAGTGGTTGTGAACTGTGAAATAAGATGGAAAACCTGATTCCAATAGGATCGGAGTGATTTGCAGTGCCGATTCAGTACATTTTAAAGGTTCAGTCTACTAGACATGTGTAATTCGTTTCGTTCTGAATTGAAATTTGTACGAATTTCTGTAAATTTTAATTTCTGAAGGAATCCGCATGTTTGATAACGAAATTCGGATACATCTGAATTTTATTCGGAAACTAAACACAACAAGCGGGAGAGCTGTCATTTATCGCTCTCTGGCTTCTCTGCATTTGTATCTCAAAAGACAACTAAGTAACACAATATCTCTACAAAATGTAATTAATTAAAGAAGCTGAAAGATCTGTGTTATTCTGTAACAGCTTCTGCTTCTTTGAGGACATGTCCGTCCCCAATGTGAAGAATCTGACAGCTGTCACAGAATACACTAAGGTGTTTAACTGTTCACAGAAATAATAATTAAACAAAAAAGACAGTGTGGGGTCCCCCCCAATTCATACCAGATCCTTTAAGTCTGGTAGGAATGTTAGGTGTGACCCCATGTAATAATAAAAAAATTAAAAAACAGTGCGGTTTCTGGCAATTCATACCAGACCCTTTAGGTCTGGTATGAATTTTAGAGGGGAACCCCAATGCCAAAAACGTTTTTCTTGCAATAGATTTTTATTTGTGCATTTTCGATTATACAAAACAGAATAAAAGAGTATCGAACAACAAATAAAGTCTGGGGCCAAAAAAGTTTTTTTTAAATGGGATCCCCCTAAAATCCCATACCAGACCCTTAATCCGGGCAGCAGCCTGGCAGGGCACGAAAGGGGGTAGGACAAGCGAGTGCCCCCCCTCCACCATACAGGGGGGCTCATCTGCTTTTGGGTTTCCCCTTTTCATTGCTCCACCCACTGCCTTCTGTCAGTCCCAAAGGAGCGGAGCTGAGAGAGAAATTTCTCTCTCAGGTCCGCTCCTCTGTGACTAACATCAGGCAGTGGGCAGAGCATTATCCAGCCTGCTATTGGGTATTTCAATTTTAAATAACCAATAGCAGGCTTTGTTTATTTCTGTCCACTGCCTGATGTAAACATTGCATCGGGGAGTTTTTTTTTTCTTTCAATTGTCACGCGACGCTAGAATGATTTTGTGGGACTTTTATTGTATTGTATTTTAAATAAAGGCATTGTCAAGAATTAGTGTTTTGTTTTTTTGTTCAATTAAAGGAATTTTTTCTAAGGTGTTGTGGGTTTATTTACATTTTATTTAACCCTTTAGTGAATGAGTAGGGGTACCCCTTACTCATTCAAAAGGGGGGGTGGCATCTGGGTGCCCCCTTTATGAAAATATCCTTTCCCAGGCTGATGCCCTGATTAAGGGTCTGGTATGGGATTTTAGGGGGGACCCCATTTTGTTAAAACTTTTTGGCATCGGATATGAATTGCCGGGAAACCGCACGCTGTTTTTTTTTCTTTTTTCTTTGTGGTGTCAGAAATGAAAAAGAAACAAAAGTAAACAGGTAATGACACTTTCTGCAACAAATTATAGTTGATAAGCCGAAACGAATTGACTTCAGACCCGAAACCCAAATAACAAAACACAAAAGAAGGGGCGCCTTTCCTAGTGCAGTATCATTTATTCCAAAAGAACAGGCATAGAGGTGAACTGACAGGTACTCACAATACTGAAGTTTAAAATGAGCTGTAGAACAGTAAAACTGGAGCAGAAAGAGAATCCGGATAACGTGTCCTGTATAAAGCACTGAAGTGTCGGCGCGTTTCCGGGGCACGCCCACTTCGTCAGGACGCGAAGGGGGCGTGGCACCAGTGAGGGAGCTTGTGTACATTGCATTGTTAGAGTGGAGGTGAATATTTACGGACATTAGTTCCACTTTAAGTTAGTTTTTTTTTTTTTTAAATCAGAAGTCAACTTTATTTGACAAATGCTTAGTACAAACGGTACAGGGGGGCGGTCACCCCAACATCATTACAACATCTCCTGAGGAAATCAGGGGTGTAGAGAAACACAAATACAAGCTTACAGTACAATGTGCACATTACAGTTACAGGGTAGTGATTTGGCTCAATGGATACATTGGTCAGTCTGCTATTACTGCCGTCCTATTGTCATCTAGACGATGAGATGTATAGTAGGAGCACAGGTGGTGTAAAAAATGTAGTCAGGTTAAAATGACACTGTTGACACTGTGGGGCTACGTGTATCGGTACAACAAATATCGAGAGATAAGGCACCAGAGGAGCATTTCCCTGCATGCAAAGGCACCTATGCAGGAGTATGTATGAGCTTAGCAAAGGTAAGGGACACGGGGAGAAGGAGGACTGGGTTGGATCAGAAGGAAAAGTATATGGGGGTACCCCAGGGGAGATGCAAGGGAGGCCAGAGGGGGTAAGGGGGGGAGCGGGTGTGTGTGGGTCAAGCACCTAGGATCTGGGTCTGTTCCATCGCTCAGGGGGGCGTCGCGAACATGGCCCGAAGGTACTCATCTGTGCCCTGAAAGGAGGCCCATGGTCTCCAGGTGGATCGAAAGAGCTCTTCGGTATTCCGAAGTGTGGAGGTTAGATTTTCCATCAGGTATATCTCGTCCACCTTGGTGAACCATAACTTAAGGGTAGGGCAGGTGGTCTGTTTCCACAGCAGAGGGATGCATTGGCGAGCAGCATTCAGGAGGTGTCTCGACAGTGATTTTTTATATTTCCTAATGGGCAGGGTGCTTAAGTGCAGCAAGCAAGCTG
>NW_017307114.1:770105-788580 GCF_000935625.1 Nanorana parkeri | reverse complement strand
AGAGGGGTAAGGGGGGAGCGGGTGTGTGTGGGTCAAGCACCTAGGATCTGGGTCTGTTCCAGCGCTCAGGGGGGCGTCACGAGCATGGCCCGAAGGTACTCATCCGTGCCCTGAAAAGAGGCCCATGGTCTCCAGGTGGATCGAAAGAGCTCTTCAGTATTCCGAAGTGTGGAGGTTAGATTTTCCATCAGGTATATCTCGTCCACCTTGGTGAACCATAACTTAAGGGTAGGGCAGGTGGTCTGTTTCCACAGCAGAGGGATGCATTGGCGAGCAGCATTCAGGAGGTGTCTCGACAGTGATTTTTTATATTTCCTAATGGGCAGGGTGCTTAAGTGCAGCAAGCAAGCTGCGGGGTTGTCCACCATCACCAGGTCCTTCAGGACAGCTTTCACCCCCCCCCCAGAAAGGGAGCAGTAGTGGGCAGGCCCAAAATATGTGGAGTATCGTACCCGGGGCATTGTGGCATCTCCAGCATAATGCTGATACTTGAGGAAACATGGCATGGAGGACTGTAGGGACCCGGTACCACCGGGAGGCAATTTTATAGCCCAGTTCCTGGGTCCTGGAAGCGATGGAGGAGTGATGTGCTAGATGGAGTATGCAGTCTTTCTGAGCTGACGTGAAGGTGGTATTGAGGTCACTTTCCCATTTGGCCAGGAATGTCGGATAAGTCTCCAGGGGGTCAGCGACTTCTTGTGAGCGGACTCTAGAGTGTGGAGTCTGGCAAAGAGTTGGGCCACCCTCAGAGCCCCCTCCCTTTTCCTACGGGCCCCGTGGCGGATCAAGACGCCCCTAACAACGCACTTGTGTGCCTCCCATATTACTGAGGGTGACAGGGAGTCGGAGGAGTTCTCTGAGAAGTAGGAACCGATCGTGCGTTCTAGCTCAGAGCGTATCCCCGGTACGATGCGGCAGATGTCGGGAACCGGCGGGCGAAAATGTCGTACAGTGCTGCGGGACGGAGGGCTCCGTGAGTACTGTGGCTCCTCTGCTCCTTGGGCATGTAGATGAAAAGGCAAGTGGTGATGAAAAAGTCAGCGAAATACGTAGGTCTGGCTTGGTGACCGCAGAGCTCTCCCAAAACGTGTCCTCACGGCTCCATGTCCAGGCCACGCCCCCCCACTTTAAGTTTCTGAGTCTGCTGCAGTCATTATGAGGGCTCCCACTCTCCCTGCTCAGCTTTAATTTACTGCATATTATGGGAATACAATACATGAAGGTATCGTATTGTAAGGCATACTAAAAAAATCTCAGGAATAGAGAAGGAAATATTGTAAGGAAGATTTTGCCGATTGAAGGGTCCATGACATATGAAAAGCCCAGGACTGACAACAGCCACACTTCAGGTCAATTATTAGTGTGTCCTAGTGTGTATTGAAGGCCACCACTTGCTCAATGTGTGTTCCACACCAGTTTCCCCTCCTCCTGACTGCTCTCTCTGGTGGATATGCCTCTTGGGGGGGGGTTGTCACGGCCAGTG
Source organism: Nanorana parkeri (assembly GCF_000935625.1). NCBI lineage: Eukaryota > Metazoa > Chordata > Amphibia > Anura > Dicroglossidae > Nanorana > Nanorana parkeri. The sequence goes on along the minus strand of NW_017307114.1, from coordinate 787,097 downwards.
ATGGGCCGAACACACCCGAGTTCAGTTTGAGCTTGAACTTTAGAATAGAACATCGAAAAAGTTTGAACTCGAACTTCGAACTCAATGAAAGTCTATGGGACCAGATCTCTGAAAATCAATGTCCCCATTATGAAGCCTTAAATGCAAGTTATTGGCCATAAAAAGGGTACGGGGATTCGGGTACTGCCCTGGGGGGCATGTATCAATGAAAAAAAAACACTTTTAAAAAATACAGTTTTTAAAGGAGCAGTGATATTAACATTGCTTAAAGTGAAATAATTTAAGATGAAAAATTCCTTTAAACATTGTGCCTGCGGGGTTTGGCATTTTAGGAGGGACCACAAGTTACACTTAAAAAAAAAAGTGTGTGGGGGTTCCCCCCCAAAGTCATGCCAGGCTGAGGGCATGTTAGGTCTGTTAGGAATTTTTAGGAGGAACTCCACCCCCGAAAATAGGGAAACAAAAAACGTGAAGTCCCCCTAAAATTCTATGCTAGACCCTTGATCCAAGCACAGGCCTGGCAGGGCCAGAAAGGAGGGGGACGAGCGAGCGCCCCCCCCGCCATAGCTGGCCACATGCCCTCGGCACTGGGAGGGTGCTTTTCCAGGGCCGCCCCTAGAAAAGCAGCTTGACCCCGTGCCGATGGGGACAAGGGCCTCTTCCCCACAAACCCTGGGGCGTTGGTTGCGGGGGTGCGGGCATGGGGCTTATTCACTTTTAATAAAGGGGCACCCAGATGCGTCCCCCCTTGTGAATGAGTAAGGGATAAAAAACAAGACATGTTTTTGACAAGTCATTTATTTAAAATCCCCCCCCCCCCTAGACGATTCTACTATTTAAAAATAAATAAATAGAAATAATTATTTTTTTTAAACGACGCCCGCTGACCTATCCGCTCGAGACAAACTCCTGCAGCAGAATGGCATTGTCAAAGATGCTGCCAAAATATAAACAATTGGGCGGAGCGAGCAGTGACAGCTAGCTAGCTCCGTCCAACTGTTTACATTTGTCCGGAACCTGACAGGACTTAGGTGTGTGAGCTATGATTGGGCAAAGTCATCATTACTTTGCCCAATCATGGCTCTCACAGTGCACTGTGCTGTGATTGGGTAAAGCAATGCATCTGACCTGTGGTCAGATGCATTGCTTTACCCAATCAGGGCTTCACAAGGCACTGAAATGCTGAATACACTGCCAGCAAATAGAAGGTGCACCTTAAAATCCTTATATGAAATGTGAGCATGGAAATGTGGCACAGGAAGGAAGTAATTTAGTAAACGTGTTACTAGAATTACTTTTAGAAAAACACAGCAACAATATCTGAAAACCACACTCACATATGACATGTGAATAAATGACATATTATATTACTTATTTGACATTTATTTTATGTTCTTTCTTTGCTGATAACACATAAGGCTTAAAACAGAAGTAAAAATTTTAGTATGGCATAGCCTGGGTGTGTCATGTTTCAGCTTCCAGATTACAGGTAGGCTTAACATACTTTATAAACGTTATGGTGTTCACACGCATTGGGCCTCAGGAAAGAAAACACAATCAAAACAGTTTGAAATCTCTCAATCATTTTAAAGTCCTCTTAGAATTGTGGGGCCAATTAAAATAGCTTTCTGGTCATTTCACACTCATCTTTAACTTCATTGTACAGATGTAGTAACACCACTTTAAGTTCTACTAGAAAGGTTAAAAACGTTGGTAGAAATTAAAGTGTATTCAGAGCCGATTCACACCATCCTGCTTTAAGAGAATTTTAGTGCATCGAAAGCACGCCTGCCATAAGGGTAAATGGCTCTGCTGGTAGACAGCTCTGTTTAAACCAGAACTAAACTCACTGATTTCATAAATTCAGTAAAGAAAGGTCATGTTAGAGATGTTCAGTTAATGTTATGATATGTACATTAGGGATGAAATTCATGTTCTTCTTATAAGGAGAACCCCACACTGTTTTTATTCAGTTTTCTTCCTTTTTTAAATGTGTGCTGTCCTATAAATAAATGGGAAAAATAGCATAGAGTTCCCCTTAAAATTCCAACCAAAACGTATCCAGGCATGCAGTTTGGGTGACCAGGAAAAGGGAGGGCAGTGCATGTGCTCTATCTTCCTTAACCAGACCAGGCCATTAACAATTGGGGGAATACCCTGCAAGGGGGGATGGTAAAGCCTTCCACCCTTACAAAGTAGCACGTCCTAATGTTGAGAGACAAGGACCTCTTCCCCACATTTGGTCGTCCAAGATGATGAGGACTTATAAGAATGTGAAAGCTCCTTTATAATAATGGGGGCTCAGATATCTGCCCCCTACCACGTGAATTAGTACAGGGACATTTGTACCCCTTACATATTCCCACAAAATTGTTGAAGCAAATAAAGAAGACACCCACACCCAAAAAAAGTAAATACTGTCTGCCGATGTAAATCCATCCTCAATCACATCGTACATGATCCACCAATGCACCCATTTGTGGGAATGGGTAAGGGACATCTTATTTAAAGAGGCTTTAAGGATTCTAAACCCCCGCACAAACCCCCACATCCTCTTTGGTGTATGGTTCAGAAGGGTATGGGGGCGCACACTCACTTCCCTTCCTTTCCTTGCCTGGCTGGTTGGATTTTTTAGAGGAACTCCAAGTAGATTTTTTCACTTTTTTTTTATGAATGTCAATTTTAAAAGGACTACATTGCACAGTTTCATAACAGCATATGCAGTTATTAGGGCATCCCCCAACCATGTTATTTAAAGGATTTGTGTATTTTCAATGTTGCCCTTTAAGTCACATGACAGGGCCCTACATGTTGCAGTACATGTCCCCCATGACAGTGCCCAGCTACCCATGTCATTTAACATTAGCATGCCTATTAACCTTGCAAAAGGCTAGAAAAAAAGCACAATTCAGTCTTCATAGACTTCAGTGGGGTTCTGCAATAAGAATTGAGTTTGGGGACTTTCCGCTATGTTTACCGTTCTCAACTTGAGCCAAACCTGGCCAGGTTTGCTCATCTTAACTACTAGCACATGCATAGAGTTCAAGGTATCTCTGGTGATAACAGCTGCAAGAGTGCTTATGTCAGCGTTTAACCCATCTTTCAAGCCCTCAAATGGCTGGTGTCATAGCTGGTGGGAGCCTCAGCTTTAGTATATATGTATATGGCTCCCAGACCCGAAAGGCATTCGGGATCCGAATTTCCAAATTGCATTCGGGAGCTCCAGTAGGTCTAGGAGCTTCAGCTTTAGTATTAATATCTGTATATGGTTTTCTGTGGTATTCGCAATGAATATTCATAAACGTATCCGAAACTAGCGAAAATTCAGATTTGGTCCGGATCCGAAACTTGAACCAAATTGTATTTCAGATCTGAATCCAGAATTCCAAAATAACTAAGTATCCGAACCGAATTTTTCCACAGCTTACATGTCTATTTCTAATGTTTTATATGTTATGAATCTTCCATTAGGCTGTTAATTCCTTTTTTTTACATGCTATTTTGTTTTAATGCATGTGCAGCAAAGTTTACACTTTGTAAATACTTTTGAATTTTCAATATTTCTGCATGAATATGACCTAAATATGCTTTTTTATGTAAGTTCTAAAACAAAAGAGTTTAAAACATAATCCTTGTTCATTTATTGAAGAAAATTATCCAAAGTTACCTCATTGCACATACTGTATTTGTGTGTGGCAGAAATATATGAACCATTGTTTTCAGTAACTAGTCTATGCCCTACAGAATGTGCTTGTACAGTCCAGAATTCATAGTTCCATCAATAATAGCAAGCCGTCCTTGCCCAGAGGCATCAAGGCAGGCCCTAGCCATGATACTGCCACCACTATGTATTACAAATGGAATAAGGTTATTATGCTAGAATTTAGTGTTTGATTTTGCCAAACATACCATTGTTTTTTCAGGCCAAAATGTTTTATTTTGATCTCGTCTGTCACTTTTCCTGTAGTCTACTGACTTATGCATGTGCTCTTTAGCAAACTGTAAAGAAGCAGCTAAGCTATTTTTGGGTAGTAGTGCGTTTCTCTGTGCAACCCTGCCATGAACACCATATTTTTTAGTGTTCTCCTGAATGTAGACTCATAAAGGCTGACACCGGCCAATGCAAAAAAGGCCTTCAGTTAGCCTGGGGTACTTTGAGATCTCCTGGAGTATTACATGCCTTGCTCTTGTTGTGATTTCTGACGGGCAACTACTCCTGGGGAGAGTAACACTTGTGTTGAATTGCCTCCAATTGCTATTGATCTGTCTGACATTGGATTGATGGAGTCCAAACTCTTAAGAAATAGTTTTGTAGCCTGTTCTATCCTCGTGAACATCAATTACTGTTTTTTACAGATGCTACGAAATGTCCATTGTTCAAATCATTACACAGGTCCACAAACCTCTGTTGTGAAGATCAGACTTGGATAGTAAAGACCTACATTTCTGTGCATTAACCCTTTCAGGTCTAGAGGTAATCAAAACCTTTGTGACCACACCATATTTAGAATTTTACTATGCAGCAATTTACTCAACAATAACTTTCTAACTGCTTTGCATACCAAATTACTTTATTTTATATGGGGCCTCTATTGGTTATTTGTTTTATAAAATATATATTTTTTGTATGATGCAGAGAAATGGTCACAAATGTGGGAAAAATTAAGTTTGTTTATTTTCTTTGTAATCTATTTTTTTATAGTTAATACTATTCCAAATATTCAAATTATTTTCATATATTTATCTTGAATACATGGATACCAAATATGTCTGTATAGTCAATGAACTAGTGCATACATTTTAGATTTCTAGATTTTAGGTATTTTCCGGTATAACAATTGTAATTCATCAACTGGCCTGGGATGACTGCTTAGCAGGGCCATTGTGGAGAAGTTAAATTAAAAAAATGCTGTGGCAGCTTAATAATCAACAAATATTTCTAAGCTAAAAATTGTGCAGGATACCCAGAGCTGTAAATAGGTGATACATTAAAATGTGCCCAATCAGTTGAGAGTGAAACTAAAATGACAGCCCTAAAATTATTATTTTTTACCTATGTGTGAGATTGTTTAATGTGTAATAGACATTTATCTGTATATGAATGTCCTGACTGCTTATGTGTATGAATATGTATGTGTGCGTGTGTGTATGTTTGTGGAGAGACGTGGTCTTTAATTATTTATTGACTACTTTATATTTTACAATTTTTTATTTACATATCTTTTACTTTTTTCCATTTGCTACTATGAAAAGGTTGTTAAGCCCCCTGTGAGACAGTAGTCACAGTAAATAATTATAATGAACACTAAAGGTAGATGCCGGAGCACCCTGCTTTGCTCCCCACAGCTCAGTATCCCTGTTTGAAGGTCAAAGAGTAGCCAAGGGGTCTCTTTTTAATTTTGCCCATATAGAATAAACTAACCCAAAGAAGTTGGGAATAATCATTACATACAAGAAAAATCCATCTCACAGGCCAGTTGCATAAAGGAGTCTAGACAACATGGAGAAAATGTTAAAAGAATTGAGAATCCAAATGTATTGTCTATTCCTTAGCAATAAGTCTAGCAGGGAAAAAGGGATTTCAAAATGTCACCCTGAAGATTGAGTATGTTTAAACAGAGCCTGAGCGTACTCTCTGTATACACTTCACCGCATATGCTTCAGTCTTGGTATCCACAAAATACCTAATTACTGTGCCATAACAGAGAATCTTACAGTCACACATAAACCTCAGGACAAAGAAAAGTCTTTAAAAAAATAAAACTTCCATTACATAGGTGTATCTGCACACAGAATATAGACAGAAAGCTAATACTGTGTATTGCCCTATGCTGCCTGGAAAAGAAGCCATTTCATATTTATCTGTCACCTGTCAGGACCCACAATGTGTAATAGGGAACCAGGCATCTGACATGCACAGAAATGTGATGGGTGCAGAAAGCTCTTCAGCCAGGGTTATCTCATGAATACAGAGGAGCACGGCGAGGCAGGCAGCAGGACAGATGAGTATGGAACAGCTTCTTTTCCAGACAGCATGTTTAATTATTTTTGTGTTCACAAGACTGAATAGCATTAAATGAGAGATTAATTGGGGCAGCTGGGTACTACTTGACAATCAGCGGCTGGTGAGACAATAAACACTTTAATTAGGAGTATGTAGAGTAGAGTATGTACAGTAGAGCAGCAGTCAGGAGTATATGACATGCAAAATAATGTATGCAGTGCAGTAGTCAGGCATACATAACTTACTTCCCTTTACTGGGACAGTCCCGGAGGATCTGGGAGAGTTGGGTATGAATATCATTTGCCTGCATTTAAAGTGTATCTATGTTCAAAAACGAAAAAATAATCATTTCTATATCTATCTTTCTATGTATTTCTTTCAATCCCACTCCTAATACCCATATCAATCTAGAATTTTGTACACTTATTTTTTGAAGATGCCCACAGGCAAAGGTGTGTTTGAAGCGATATGCTGGGATCTCTGCCTGTTTTTCATGTCATACTAAATTAGGTTTAGCTAAACTAAAGAGCTGAGCACTACTATGGGGGACATGCACTAATGTACAAATGTTTAAAAAAAATACCGTATAGAGGGAAGAAGATCATTTCGAGTAGCTTTGAGGGAAATGTTGAAGATACACAAATCCTTTGAATAACAGTGCACAAATGCTGAAAGCTGTACATGGAGTTATGAAACAATATGATTTTTACGGACAGTCATAGACAATGAATCAGCACATACATTTTGCTAGGACTGCGGATTTCAAACCTGCAGGATTTTAACGGGAAACCTGAACCTTATGCCATATACTAATGCCTTACAATAAAACAACAATTGTAGGTATATACAGTAGATAAATAGATACAAATTAACTTTTTTAAACCATATACATACATGAACATAAAACTGACCCAAAATAATTATAGTTTCCCTTTTATTGTAATCTTCACTTTTGATATTTCTGTCTGAGGAACTGTACCAATCAAATAACTACTGAATTATTTCATAAAAAGAGGTGATATTAACAAAATATAACTGCGATTGTAATCATGAGACTAATTTCTCTTAGGAGTAACAAAATGGTTGCAGGGTATTTAGTCTCACAGGCCTGAGGCCTGCAATGCCTTGTGAAAGTGATCTATTTGCCGTAATCTCTTGAAAGGCTTATCTTCCCCAGCTGAAAAATAGTTTGCAGTAGCCCTCAGATAGTTGTAGTACTTGGCATTCATCCCTCTAATGGTTAAAAGAAAAATTGTGAAAATGCCTGCTAGCATGATTCAATCCTTACTATCATCAGTAAAGGTCAGTGCAGCAGTGTCACAAATGGAGTTTTAGGAGCAAACATAATTCGGTAATTATTATGACTTTATGAAACTATCACAGAAGAATGTCTAAGGTTAAATGTAATGCGCTACAAACAAATGTGACTCATATATTTCAAGATATCGTATTTTTTACTTTTTAATCACTTTATTTTTTATTTTAACTATTTTTTTTTTAAAATTTGTATTTATTTAATTATTTTTTTAACAATTTAGTTTTTTGTTTTTTTCAGTTAACTTTATTGCTATCATACAGGAGCTAACAATCTCCTGTGTGATAGCATTTGGAGGTGACAGGTTCTCTTTATTGAACCTTTCACTTCCAATACAGGATTTCTAGCACAGCACTGTGCTGGAACTCCTGTGACAAATGAGAGGGGAAGGCTGCAAGTGCAGCTCTCCCCTCTCACTGATTACACGGAGCAGAGCGGAAAACAAACATTCACCGCTCTGCTCTCCTTTCAGAAGATCTCCAGCCGGCGGGAAAGAGGTACAGGGGAGGACAAGCCAGCTGCAGTCTTATTACAAGTGATCTTGGCGACATCATCGAAATCACTTGTAAACGAACGAGCGGCTTCCCCGCTCTACATTCAGCCCTGCCAAAAGTATTGGGACATCCCTCCAAACCATTGGACTCAGGTGTTCCATGAAATTTCCTTGCTACTAAATATTCCACGGTCAACTGTTAGTGGTATTATAACAAAGTGGAAGCAGCTGGGAACAACAGCAACTCAGCCACAAAGTGGTAGTCCACATAAAATGACAAAGCGCGGTCAGCGCATGTTGAAGCGCACAGTGCATAGAAGTCACCAACTGTCTGCAGAGTCAATAGCTACAGACCTCCAAACTTCGTGTGGCCTTCAGATTGGCACAACAACAGTGCGTAGAGCGCTTCATGGAATGGGTTTCCATGGGCGAGCAGCTGCACCCAAGCCTTACATCACCAAGTGCAATGCAAACCCTCGGATGCAGTGGTGTAAATCACGTCGCCACTGGACTCTAGAGAAGTGGAGACGTGCTCTCTGGAGTGATGAATCACGCTCCTCTGTCTGGCGATCCGATGGACGTGTCTGGGTTTGGCGATTGCCAGGAGAAAGAAACCTATGTTTGTAATGGTTAATTGTGACCATTAATAATATACCGTGCATGGCAGTGAATAATGGATGGAGTATTATTAACAGTCACAATTAACGATTTAAACGAAATACTTTGTGAATAAATTCGTTTCCTCGATAATACACTTCTGTGTGCAAGCGCAGATGCTGAGTTCGGCAAATTCGACTAAGTCGGCGTTCTCGACAGAACACCGGTATCTGCGTTTAGTATCGGGGCATTTTCACGGGTATGAGTACTCGTGAAAATGCCTAGTATTGGCACTGGTGCTTACCAATACCGGTTAATCGGTATTCAGTACGAGTACCGATATTTTTTTCCGGTACTCACCAATACCGAATACCGATACTGGAAGTCCCATTAAGGAAGCTGATGACTTGACGCCCAACTTCCTGATTAGCTGGGAAGCCAGGCAGCGTGTAATGACTCCCAGGTGACATGGTAGTATGAAGCCGGCTTTATGGCCAATCGGGAAGCCGGGGGGCAGGTAATGAGTCACCACCCAGCTTCCTGATTGGTCAACTTTCCAAACAATCAGGAAGCTGGGCGGCGAGTCATTACACGCCACCTGTCTTTTTGATTGGCCGGGAAGCCACTTCATGCTTCCTGGTGACAAGGGAGCAAGGAGCCAGCTTTCCGGCCAATCAGGAAACCGGGCAGTGTGTGAAGACTTGCTGCCTGGCTTCCTGATACCAGAAGTTCTGGTATCGGGATAGGCATCGGGAGTAAGGATGCACCAATACCGGTATTTTGGTACCGAGTACCGATAATTTTTTTCAGTACTCGCCGATACCAATTACCGAGTAACAGAAGTCCCATTCAGGAAGCCAGGCTTCCTGATTAACCGGGAAGCCGGGCGGTGTGTAAAGACTCGCCTCCCGGCTTCCCGATTAACAGGAAAGTCTGTCCCCTCTTACCTCGGCATGTCCAGCCTGTCACCCCCGTGGCTTCTCCAGCCAGAATGCGACCTTCCTCCGGTACCCAGCTGGAGCCGTCTTGCCGGCCAATCATGGAAGCCGGGCGCCGTGTGATGACGCGGCGCCCTGCTTTCTGATTGGCTGGGAGGCCGGCTCCATGCTCCCTCGTCATGAGATGACGAGGGAGCATGAAGCCGGCTTCCCGGCTAATCAGGATGCTGGGCGCTGCGTCATTACACGACCACCAGCGTCATATCACTGCCAATACCAGTTGAGCCTGACCCGTTACAAGAGAGAGAGAGAGAGAATTTTACATATAATTTAATGGCAGCACGTGCTAATTGTCAACTGATGAAGTGAGTTTCCACATATGCATCACCTTTTTTTTCTATTTTACAGATTTACAAATCCCTCATAATTACACTTGAGCTATAACCATTTAACTCTGCCTGTAACATGACAAAAACATATGATTTCACCAGGGAGATTGTAATCCACGTACTCATAATCTAAGAAGACAATTTATGTATATTTCAAACAGCAGTCAGTCATAACAAACAACAAACAAGAGGAAGGCTGAAAAGCAAACATGTGTGATTTTTGAGACACACATGTCTGCATTCATTCTTTTAATCTCACTTTTTATTGGTGTGACTTGGAGGAATAAATTAGAATAAGCTACATCTGTTGAAGTAAACTTGCGTACAATGAGTGCAATTGCAGCTTGTTATAAGTGAAACGCCTGCAGGGATAAATCACAGGTTTACTTTAAAAATGAAAAGCAATTTAAATTCTTCTACTATTCTCTGCAACAGTGATATCTTGTTTTAGCTTTTTTCATAATGTAAATATACTAAGATGCTAGAATCCTGAGCATGCATCTCATTAGATGCTAAGTTTCCAATATAACAATACAGTAAGGCTCCATTTACACATTAGCGATTTTGAAACTCGCAAAACATAAAATCCAATACATTCCAATGTAACTTGTTTACACCTGCGTGACATCTGCCCGTGCGGCATTTGTCTTACGAGCAGGCCACAAACCCGCCGAAAATCGTACAATTTTCGGCTGGTTTTCAAACATGCTCATAAGACAAAAGACGTGCGATCGTACAGTAGAAACGGTTGCACGCCTTCCATACACCTGCCAATTATCGGGATTTCCCGCGATTATCGTACGATAATCGGCAGGTGTATGGGCACCTTAACAGTGGCTACTTACAGATATCTTACAGGAACCATCTGGGATAATGAACAAGAAATACGTCTTGCAGAAAGAGCCCATTAGCCCATTACAGACACATAAACTATAACTGCCCATACCCTCTTTACGGTGGGAAGGAGATGGACAGAAAGAGGGTAGCACAATATCCTCATTATGGTGTAAGAGGGATGTAACCTTTGGTAGATAGGACAGCCTAGGTAGGCCATAAGACCACCTTGTCCTTGTGAAGAATAAGACAGAGTGATTTACAAGAAAGAGCAAGAATAGTCAGATGCAGGGGCTGTGCGGACTTAGCTGGCCAGGCTGAGCCGCAACAGCAGTGTGAGGTGTCCGCTGAATAGGTGTCAGCAAGTCGGACTGCACGAGAGACCGCTAATGGGTACAAAGGGGCCGCGGTGTAGTCGGATCAGCTGAACTCTCTGAGCGCCTGTGAAGATGGTGCTCAGTGCGTTCAGATAGCGCTATCTGAACGCACTGAGCACCATCTTCACAGGCGCTCAGAGAGTTCAGCTGATCCCACTACACCGGGGCCCCATTGTACCCATTTGCAGTCTCTCGTGCAGTCCCACTTGCTGACACCTATTTAGCGGCCACCTCACACTGCTTTTGCGGCTCAGCCTGGCCAGCTAAGTCCGCACAGCCCCAGCATCTGACTATTCTTGCCAGCCAAAGACCTCCAGGCACGCACCCATCCACCCCACTGTCACTTCACACTGTACCCTGACTAAATTTACATTCTACACAGGGATTACAGAGGACCTCTTCCTGAGACACAGGGACACTTCAAACATGAGTTTACCTATACTGTAGTAGTGCTCTAAAAATTATTTGTGTATTGTCGCTTCATACAGGGCTCCTCACCCTGTTCACCATAGAGCTTGCACACTGTTTTTTAACCATTTGTGCCCATGTCCCCAGAAGTTGTTACTTCATGTAGTGCGCTTTTCCATTTTTTACAAGAAAGAGCACTAGCTCAAGTATCCTCTTGGTCTAATCAGGGGCAGACTGACAACACATGCGGCCCCCGGACAATACGAGATTTTGGGGTCCCCCTTGTGTTCCACCCAGAGGCAAGCCCCACCCATTCACAAGCCTCACCCGCATGATCATTCTTGTGTTACAGAAATTATTTCTCCCATTATTTTCAAAATAGCAGGCCTAATAACTAAAAGGTGAATTGCAGGGGAATAGGTAGAAGTATGTAAAAATCTAGTCCAATATAGGCGATTTGGAAAGTGAGCTAAATGACAGAACGCACATAAGACCTCAGACCAGCACCAATGCAGGGCAGAGCACAGACCAGAACCAATGCACGGCATACCTCAGACCATGTAATGCACCTGCCTTAAGCAGCCCGTTGGCCTCTCGGGATGTAAGGGTAGCTCTGCCTACCCTCCAGTGATGTCACACAGCTCCACCTCACAAGCTGGCTTAAGCCAGGAAATTCAATTGCTTGGCGTCAAAGCAATGAAGCTGATGCTGGGCAACGCTGTCCAAGCACTTGCTCTCCTCTCCTCTTGTCTTCCGGGTCACACGCTTCTCCTAATCCCCACGCTGTGTAGTTAGAAGCTTGGGGGAAAAACTCCTGTTTGCTGCTGATTAGGATCTCTGAGGTGTTAAGGAGACTCTTCAAACCTGTGTTACACTTCCTGGATCTACTCTGTGCTGCACTAAACTGTCTCAGCTGCATGGCTCTCTCCTACCCTCACTCATCCATACTATAACTCCTATGGGAGCAGGACTTTATGTTGGATCTCTCACTACAGGCTACTCAATACAAACGCAAGTACTCATTAATAATCCATAAAGACTGCCATATAAATTACCCTTATGCTCTTGAAGTAAATTAACCTCTTGGATACTATTTGTGGAATTGATCTGGATTAAGGGGTTAAGCAGCCCTGCTTTCTTGGACTGTCTATGATTATGTTTGTGAAATATCAGCCTATGACATAATAGGCTTGCATCCTACACTATCCCCCTCTGCGTGTATGCTCTGCAGTTGTGATCCTGTGCGTTTATGCTCCGCAGTTGTGATCCAATTACATAAAAAGGACTATAGTGTTACAGACCAGAACCAATGCACGGCAGAGCACAGACCAGAACCAATTCATGGCATTCCTCAGACCAGAACCAATGCACGTCAGACCTCAAACCAGAGCCAATACACGGCACACCTCAGACCAGAGCCAATGCACGGCACACCTCAGACCAGAGCCAATACACGGCATACTTCAGACCAGAACTAATGCACGGCAGATCTCAGACCAGAACCAATGCACGGCAGACCTCAGACCAGAACCAATACACGGAAGACTGGGCAGTTAGAATAACACATACACAGCGACATCTCTGGGATTGGCCATCACACACAGTCTGATCCCCATCAGACTGTGGTTCAGTGGGTAGGTGCAGCAGGCCACCCCACAGGAGGCTAGGCTCATGATGAGGATGGTCTTGGCAGATGTGGAGGGTCTCGACAGGGGCAGATGCAGAGGGTCTCACCAGGGGCAGATGCAGAGGGTCTCACCAGGGGCAGATGCAGAGGGTCTCACCAGGAGCAGATGCAATGGGTATCACCAGGGGCAGATGTGGAGGGTCTCACCAGTGGCAGATGTGGAGGGTCTCTGCAGAGGCAGGTTTTGAGGGTCTCAGCAGGGGCAGGTGCGGAGGGTCTCAGCAAGGGCAGGTGCAGGGGGTCTGATTGGGCAGATGTGGAGGAGCGCAGCAGGGCAGGCACAGAGGGTCTCAGCAGGGCAGGTGTGGAGGAGCGCAGCAGGGCAGGCGCAGAGGGTCTCAGCAGGGCAGACGTGGAGGCATGGGACCTTACGGCAGACGAATCTATTTACAAATGTAATGTGCTATGTCTCCTCCAATAATGGGGGGGGGGGGGCTGGGACCGGATCTCACTGGCCCCCTAACCCCCCTGGTGGTCTCTGCACTAAAGTAGCTTACACTCTAATGTTCCCCCATAGTCACACACTTTTTTTTTATGCAATCATCTAGCTCTTACCTATACCATAGTGCTGTACAGCAAACACTGAGCCAGTCAGATCAGTCTCTGCACAGAGAAGCTTACACTCTAATGCAGAATACCATCAGCTATAGAGGACTACAAATCCAACAATACATTATTACATTGATGTGGCTGATACACATTGTATCATGAGAGATCACCGGGATGTATGCAGTGGAGATGTCATCCAAATGAAGGAGTAAAAGAAAGAGTTCCTTACATGCTTTCTCATCAGGGGGATCTGGTGAGTGTTTAAAGATTTGTTTCATCGCATGAAGGTGGTTGAGCACGGGAAAGCATTGATATCTTTTGGACAGTTTTACTTAAATTAACTTTTAGAATGATTTCCTCCTGGTTATTTATTAAGTGATTAAAGAACAACTTGCTCTTTTATTTATATACTGTACATGTTTATCCAATTCACTTTTGTTTGGATCACTTACTTATTCACTATGTTATATACATTAGTATGGTGATGAATTTGCAATGGTGCATGTGTCTTAGGGGTCTATTCACGAAGCTGCCGTGGGCAGCCTAGTGAATGACCGATCTGAAGTGAAGGGAGCCGAACACTGTTGGAGCTGTACGGGCTATTGTGAATAGCCCGTACAGCACCCCTTCGGTTCTAGTGAACCGAAGGGGTCCTGGGGCCGAAGCTAGCCGAAGGATCGGCCGAAGCTATGGCCAGATCCTTCGGCAGCAATAGACCCCTTAGTTTGAGTTCTTAACAGAGTTTTACTCACACTGGTAGTCAATATATATAAATATATTCTTGTCTGAGATTTTTACACATAGATCACAGTAATTTGTGGACACTTTGATATACAATTTTTTGTTTGATTTGAACATCGATTAATGATTTAGAATTGTAGGGTTTAATGATAAGGGGAGATAGCGCGGTGTAACTTTTTTTTGCTATTGTTTGCCCAGCTGTGTTTTTTACTTCTTGGTTTTTTACTGCAGCTGTCGCTATTTTTGTAATTTTGAAGTGTGGAAAAGCCAATAGCGCGAATATGTTCCGTTAGACTTACCGGTAACGGTATTTCTAGCAATCTTCCAGGACAGCAACCTGAATTAGGCTTAGGTGTCATTATTATTACGTCCCCCGGTGTCATTATTATTATTATTATGTCCCCCTGGTGTCATTATTATTATGTCCCCCTGGTTTCATTATTATTATGTCCCCCCAAGTGTCAATAATAATAATAATGACACTGGGGGGGGGCATAATAATAATGACACTGGGGGGTGACATAATAATAATAATAATAAGGACACTGGGGTGACATAATAATGACACTGGGGTGGGACATAATAATAATAATGACACTGGGGTGGACATAATAATAATAATAATAATGACACTGGGGGGACATAATAATAATAATGACACCAGGAGACATAATAATGACACTGGAGGCACATAATAATAATGACACCAAGGGAACATAACAATAATGACACTGGGGGACATAATAATAATGACACCAGGGGAACATAACAATAATGACACTGGGGGGACATAATAATAATGACACCTGGGCACATAATAATAATGACACCAGGAGACATAATAATAATAATGACACCAGGGGACATATCAAATAATGACACTGAGGGACATATAAAATAATGACACCAGGGGACATAATAATAATGACTACAGTGGACATAATAATAATGATACCAGGGGACATAATAATAATGATAATGACACCAGGGGACATAATAATAATAATAATGACTCCAGGGGGACATAATAATGACACCTGGGGCCATGCTCAGGTGTCATTATTATTATTGTTGCTATTCTATGCAGTGGAAGTGGTAGGTGGCAAATTATCCACACATTTACCATTAAAGTAGAATTATGGGGAGAATGAAATGTGCTCTTCCCCCCTCCCCTCTCTGATCCTCCAACGCTGACTGGAGGGATGGATGGGGCAGACACAACCTCTAGAGAGGTAGAGTCAGCTGTCAATCAGGTGGTGGGGTGGATCTGGGCAATATTTTTTGGATCCATCCCAGCTGCAGCGTGGCTCTGCTCTGTCAGCATATAGCGGGCAATATTGCAGGGGGGGCGTGGTGGGGGGCCCAAGAAAATGTTTGCCTGGGGTCCAATCAATATTAAAGACGGCCCTGGCGCAGGGTACACCTGAGAGCCGCATAGCCCACCTGAGAGTGCGTACAGCCCACCTGAAAGAAACATAGTCCACCTGTGAGTGTGCACATTACACCTGAGAGGTGCACAGCCCACCTGAGAGCTGCACAGCCCCCCTGAGAGCCACACAGCCTTCTGAGAGCCACACAGCCCATCTGACAGCCAGCACATACATGTGAGAGCCCGCAAGGGCCACCTGGTGACATCAGGGTGGCAACCCAGAACAACACAGAGTATGTAGCTTCATATTATTCTGTAGCCCTGGTGAGACTCTGCACAGCCCTGGTGAGACTCTGCACAGCCCTAGTGAGACCCTGCACAACCACGGTGGGACCCTGCACAGCCTCCTGAGACCCCGCATAGCCCTGATGAGACCCTGCACCGCCTCCTGAGACCCCACAGAGCCCTGATAAGACCCCACACAGCCTCCTGACACCTCGCACAGCCCTCTTCAGACCCCACACTGCCCCTCTGAGACTCCACACAGCCCCCCGAAGATCCTCCACAGCCCCCTTTGAGATCCTTCGCTGGAGACAGTAGACCGGCACTCCGGAGCAGCAGAGTATGTACAACCCCAATTCCAAAAAAGTTGGGACGCTGTGTAAAATCTACATAAAAACAGAATACAATGATTTGCCAATCTCATAAATTCTTATTTTATTCTCTATAGAAAATGGAAAACATATCAAATGTTTTACTGAAAATAAGTACCATTTTAAGAACAAAATACGGTAATTTCGAAATTGATGGCAGCGACATGTCTCCAAAAAGTTTGGACAGGGCAACAAAAAGCTGGCAAAAGAAAGCGGTACTAAAGCTGGCCATACACCTTACAATTATCTGCAGATTTTCTGTGGTCAGGGGGAAAAGGTGCAACAGATTCCTCCATCTACACTTAACTGTGTGGATGGCGTAATCTCCACCTAGGCCAATCTGTTGCACTTTTTCCATCTGACCACAGAAAATCTGCAGATAATTGTAAGGTGTATGGCCAGCTTAACAAGGAAGAGCTGGAAGAACATTCTTCAACTAATTAGGTTAATTGGCAACAGGTGGGTAACATGATTGGGTATAAAAAGAGCATCTTAAGGTGCCCATACACTGCACGATTATCGTACGATAATCGTATGCGATCGGGTTTTCGTACGATAATCGAGCAGTGTGAACGGAGACGTGCGACCGTTTCTACTGTACGGTCGCACGTCTTCTGTCGAACCAGCATGTTCAAAAA
>NW_017307114.1:756747-770011 GCF_000935625.1 Nanorana parkeri | reverse complement strand
TATATATATATATTCTCATCATTTAGGGAATTGGGTTTGTAGCTTCATATTATTTTTCATTATTGTATAATGTATTGTTGGGATATGTAGTCCTCTATCGCCAGTTGCCATTCGGCATTGCTGTATAATGTATTGCTCGGATTTGTAGTCCTCTATAGCTGGTTACCTTTTGGCATTCCTGTATAATGCATTGCTGGGATTTGAAGTCCTCTATAGCTCATGGTATAGTGCATTGCTGTATAATGTATTGCTGGGATTTGTAGTCTTCTATAGCTGATTGTATTATTCTGTTTTGCTGTATAATGTATTGCTGAGATCTGTAGGCCTCTATGGCCGTGCCCTTCAGCATTGCTGTATAATGTATTGCTGGGATTTGTAGTCCCTCTACAGCTTGAAGTCAGTGTCAAAACATTTGCAGCTACAACCGGGCCCTGGCGCTTCATCACCGTCCTAAAATCATTAGTCTGTATTGGTTTAAAAAAACTGTCACATGAAACAAGAAAGTATTGGTAACTGGTATTGGGGAGTACTTGAGGAAAGGTATTGGTACTCGGTCTGGAAAAAATGGTATCGGTGCATCCCTAGTATTCAGCCAATGAGGCGCCGTAGCAAGCTGTGCTGCGAGCAACATCACTTTCTCCCTGGCTCCTGCAGTGAGTCCCCACATTGAACAAACACCAACAGGAAGGTGAGAGAGCAGCCCCGTGTAGGCTGTATTTGCTTATATGATACAAGGTCATTCAGTACTTGGACTGGCAATCATCTGTTTAATATAATTGCGTCATCATGGAAATATTTTTTATATTTGGCACACAGTGAAGTAATAAAAAATAAAAAAACCCCACCGTGACAGACTGACAGGTCGCCTTCCCCCACTTTTTCTGGGCAGGGAGGTGAAAAGCAGCCCTATATAGGCTGCATTTGCTGATATGAGAAATCATTCATCACTGGTGTTGGTGGCATCTTCTGGTTCTTATTCTTGCAAATTAGTGTCGCTGGTGATGGGAATATAATATAATTATAAGGACAGATTGCACCATACCCTGGAACAAGTTGAATGAAGTGTTGCCAGGGGAAATGTGTCCATTCTTATTAATCGTGATAACATTGCTAAATATTTTCCGACAACTGCTGGACAGGTTTCGTGGCAGTATCGTTTTGCCTTATTTACATAGTAACATAGTATGTAAGGTTGAATAAAGACCAAGGTCCATCCAGTTAAACCTATGTATGTATGTGAGTGTGTGTGTATTTATCTTACTCTAACACTTCGCATATCCCTGTAGATTGTGCAAAATAAGAAACTCATCCAGAAGTTTCTTGAATTCATCAGTTATCCGCAGATACCATCGCAGGGGCAGACAGAGCCGGGGGGCAGGGTGGAAATTGCTCCTTGGGCCTCTCTGCTGCCTTCAAAATATGGCCCCTGCCCGTGGTTTCCTCCCCGCCTCACACTCACCGCCCGCCTACATCCATGATTGGCATGACGCGGGGAGAAGTAAGGAGGAGCAGGCTTGGGGGCGTGGTTTTCTTTTTGTGCATAGTCATTTTTAGTCAATATTTTAACAGAAGTGACTGTCACACCAGAACTGCATCAGAACTGCATGCGTCTGGACACCTGTGGTTCGATGCGTTTTGCTGCAATTTTACCACAATTGATGCAATTTTTTCTGCGGGGAAGAGGCAGAGCGGGAGGGGGGCCAAGTTGCTGCACCATGGGCCTCTGGGTTGTACTTGCCCCCTGGGCTAAAAGTTGCCAGTCAGCCTTTGTCTTGCGATGTTTGTAAGGTACTTAAAAAAATGTGCGATCTGCCTATCTTGCATAGGCAGATCGTACTTGCGATGATCACAAGCCAGGCCTCTTGAGGGCCGGCACGTCTGGCTTTTATCTTACGAATTTTGACATCTAAAATGAAGATAACACGTCATGTATCGTTTTTTTACCTTTTATGCTATGTATAGCATGTATAGGTATATGTGGGCTTAGTAACGCACTGGACTCTGGACTTAGTAATGCACTGGACTCTGGACTTACCTGACACCCCGCAGAGCCCACCTGAGAGTGACCCTGCAGAGCACACAATAGATCCTGCACAGCCTATCTGAGACTCTCTGTGGTGCGCTCTGCAGGGCCTCAGGTGGACTGTTCGCCGGGGTCCCTTTTCCTGTACCTCCTCCCAACTCCTCTTACCTCCTGCTGCTGCTGTGGCCTGGCCTCCTCCACCCCCTCTGGTCACCTCTGCCATGCTGCCCCTGGTACAGCTGATACTCATGTAAGAGGCCCCCCAAGGCCTCACATGGGTACTGGCCGTACACACACTTCTCCTCTCCCGCCGCCTGTTACTAGGGACGCAGCTGGGAGAGGAGGTAAGTCACAGGGCCCGCCGCCTTGCTGAGAAGCCCGTCGGCAGTGCGGGGCCCCAGGACTCTGCACTGCCGCATATTCCACTAGGGGGTGGCCCAGGACCGGACCTCACTTGCCCCCCCCCGCAGCCTCAGGCTAAGAGGCCCTGGCGGTAGTTCAGCCCCTGGACAGGGAGCTGCAGCAGAGGGATGAAAGAGCCACATGACCCCTGCTCTAGAACATGTTGCCCTGCCTGCGCCATCTCCTTCTCTTCAGCACTGCTCCTGTTGGCTCTGGACGTCAGAGCTGAAAAATGGATCACTCTTCCGTTCACTGCTTGCAGAGCCCACCATAGACCCCACAAAACCCACCAGAGATCCTGCACAGCCCACTTGAGACCCTCCACATACCAGAGACCCTGCAGAGCCCACCTGAGACGCCGCAGAGCCCACCTTAGATCCTGTACAGCCTACCTGAGACTCTCTATGGTGGGCTCTGCAGGGTCTCAGATGGGCTGGTCAGTGGGCACTCTTCTTACCTGACAGCCCCCGGCCTCCTCTGCTGCCAGACCACCAGTGCTGGGCCCTAGCCTCCTCCTCTGCTGCCGAACCAGCGCTGCTGGGCCCCAGCCTACTGACTGGGCCCCAGCCTACTGACTGGGCCCCCCTCTGCCTCGGACCCCATAGCAACCGGCTGGGTTGCTATGGTGGTTGTTACGCCACTGTTTAGGGCTTGTTTACATCATTTACAGTGCGCTCCAGTGTGGTTAGCTGCTGGAATGCACTGTATTGCATTATAAACAGCCCGCAGTGCAATCTCCCACACCAGAACGCGTGGCAGATCTATGCCTGCGTTCCGGTCCAGTGCAATCACAAAAATGCTGCAAGCACTATTTTTTGTGGACATGGCTGTGGTGCCATTGACTTGAATGCAGGGGGGAGTTTAGAATGCGATACAGTGCGTTCCAGCATCTCCAGTTCCCTGGTATTTTGCATCGTGTGCGCACCTATGCTGGGACCCCGGAGGACTATAAGCCCTGCTCCTGACCGGGCCCCCCCTTCTTTCGTGGGCCCTCTGGCGCCCGCATGGATCAGTATGGTGGTTGTTCCGCCACTGGCAGAACCCAAGGTTTCACAGCAGAACACTGCCCAAAGCATCACACTGCCATCCACATAATGTTAAAAAAAAGTGCTTCATCAGACCAAGCCACCTTCTTCCATTGCTCCATGGTCCAGTCCTGATGCTCACATGCCCATTGTAGGTGGCTATGTAGCCCCATACACAAAAAACTGAGATGTTTAGTGTGTTCAGACACCTCTCTATCAGAACCAGCATTAACGTTTTCAGTAAGTGGAGCTACAGTAGCACTTCTATTGAATCGCACTACACGGGCTAGCCCTCCCGCTCATGTAAATCAATGAGCCTTGGGCACCTATGATCCTGTTGCTGGTTCACCAGTTTCCCTTCCACTTTTGGTGTGCCCTGACCACTGCAGACTGTGAATATCACACAAGAGCTGCAGTTTTGGAGTTGCTATCACCCAGTTGTCTAGCTATCACAAATTGGCCCTTGTCAAAGTCGCTCAAATCCTTATGCATGCCCATTTTCTCTTAGGGAGAACATTTTCACTTGCTGCCTTATATATCCCACCCACTTCCAGGTGCCATTGTTACAAGATAATCAATGCTATTCACTGCACCTCTAAGTGGGCATAATGTTGTGGGTGATCGGTGTATATGCAAATAGACACATTACTACCAAACGTTTGCTTAAAATAATACTTTGCTTTCAGGTAGAACTGAAGGCAAAACTTTTCGTTTTGTATAGAGTACGGAAGCGTTATAGCACCTGGCAGGTTTTTTGCTATCTATGTCCCAATGGGGTGATATCCTTGACAAATTGTATAAGGGTATTGGTTGGTTGATGGTGTGTACAAAAATACACAAAGCTGTTGTTTTTGTGCACCCCATCCTGAAGAAGTGGCCACAAAACACGTTGAAGATTTTTTACTTATATCCATTGTCTCATCTAGCCACAAAGTGAGGTGAATCACTGGTAGTCAGCAGGGTCAGCAGAACAAGTTCCCCGATTGGAAGATTTCCCTTCTATTCCTGTTCTGGTGACAACCCAAAATTTTTGATTTTCTTTAACTTTTATTGATAACAGTCACTAGGACAAATAGAGAGGGGTGAACAGACAGCAATAGAATTGTGACAGTTGTTCTAATCCCTCTCCTCTCTAAAAAAAAAAAAAAAAAAAAAAAAAAGCTGTGACTTCAGTTGCACTTTAACCATGTCCTTGCTAATATGTTGTTACAGAACACTGTAGCCCACAGAAAACTGTTCCTACCATAAAAAGATGAGTTGCATTTTCCCAGAGCCCGGGCAGAAGTTCCCATTACTTCCCAGATTTCGTACCTAGATGAGTGCAGGGAGATGGGGCTGGGTTCCTGGATGGTCTGTTGTGATTGTTGTCATGCCTGTGCCTGTCTTACTACATTGAGATCCACACTCACAATGGCCCTGTGCTGCTTGATGCCTGTACACGTTCAGCAAATATAGTACAGAACTGGTTCATGCTCATCATGTTCGGCTAAGCCGAAATGCAGAACACATTTGACTCAGTTGACCCAATATTTGGATTGGCTGAGCTGAACGTCCTGCAGTTCACTCACTGCTATTCGCCCCTGTTCTCATAGGGGCCAAACAGCAGGGAGTAAATAGCCGAATGTCGCCGAGCGGCATTTGGCTCCGTTATTCTGTTCGCTACCTCGAAGGTAGTATGCAGTATGAAGGTAGTATTTATTTTTACTGTCTGCATTTTTTAGTAATCCTTGGAAATAATTATCACTCAATCATAACATCTTCGGCCGTATCTTCTGCTGTACATGCTTCGCCACCTTGTTTTTGTTGTCATTGATACATCTACAAAAATTGTTCCTGGTGAAAGTGGAGACAATAATGTAATTGTGAAATTAAATTAGGCTCCTCTTGTTACATATTTCTTGCCACTGGGTGTAGCAAATCCCCCCACCCCCAATGTGTCTTTTGTACAAGAAGACCCCAGTATGTCTTAAGCCTCAGACCCCGTTCACACTTGGCGTGCACTTGCGACACGCGTGACTTTGCATCGCATTTGTGCCCGCTTGTCTGAGTTTGCTGCATGTCAGTACATGTATTTGGATGGGCTGCGGCATTTGCAACAAAAGCAGCACAAAAAGCTCATGCAGCCGTCAGGCCTGCGAGCTATACACGTTTTTTGAACATGCATTTATGCATGCTTGGGGAACGCCAAAACATGGGGGCAAAGACGCTTGTTTTACCGGCCCCACTGAGGGTGCCATTACCAGGTGATGGTACCACAAGAGCGTCAAACATTTTTAATGCATTGTGTGAACTGCGCCAATGTGCATGTGTTGGCGCACATAAAGGGCATACTTCTGCATTGTACACTAACACAACTATTCTAAATGACCTTTAGCTGTGATGGAAAATCCAGTTGTATAATGACCTCATCTGACAGTTTACATTTTCATTGTGAAACTAATTTCTTCAGTTAGAAGCTTAATCCCCCCACCAAGCTTGTGATGATCCCTACCCCTAATGCTGCTGTATCTACCAGTCACTGCTTGTCACCCAACTTGAACATCTCATATATTCCTCTTGGTGTGAGCAAGCATCTAAGGTGCATGTCTGAGCCATCTGCTGGCAGATGTTAAGTACTGTGGCCATGCTGCAATGTCACAGTTCCCTGAAGTCCTGTGTAAGTTTTGACTTTCTGACAAAGTTAAAACGTACACTGGGCTGTGCTCCCATGTGATACAACAGTGTTTCAGCCTGGTGGATGGCCAATCAGTTGCCAAGTGCAGCATTTTGGGAAGGCAAGTATCTCCCCGGGCTTTGGTGGCAGCTTGGGGTGTCTAGATGAAAATAGGCAAAGTACAGGTTCTCTTTATATCTGGCGATAGGGCTCTGTGCACTGTCTCTGAGCAAAACTGTCTGTTATGCTGGCCATACATATATTTATCAAATAATTAATTTATTTTTCTAATATTCTGAATCCTTCAAATCTACCAAATATCAGTAATTTCTTACCCTACCATTTTGATCGTATTTGACTAATTTTGAGAGATCAAATCAAAGATGACAGAGATTAGATGGGTTGGAATATCCTTGTTGTTTCTAGCCAATTCTGAAGAGCATGAAGCAATCGATCTATGCTTCTTTAGGGTCTGTGGAAGCTAGAGACAGCCACGCAATGTAGTTTTAGTATAATAAGCACCAGAGATTGTTGATTCAAAGAATATCCGATTGCCTTATGGGATCAGGAAGGATTTCCCCCTGTTGGAGCAAATTGACCCATGCTTTATAGCCCTGGTTCCCAACTCATGGGTCGCAACCCACGAGCCCTTCTGCAGTGGGTCGCGGCGTCCTTACCGCATGGAGAAGCTCATCTTCGGTAGGGAGACACAGAGGGGGGATTTTTTGTCTCCGTATTGTGAAACTCTCCCTTCTTTCCCCGGGCTCCCGTCTCACCGCTGAAGTAATAATGCCCAGGGAGAGAGGGGACTATTTTCTCGCTTTCGGCAGAATAATATCAGGAGCCGCAAGTCCAGACAAGTAAGGAAAAGTCCCGGCCTGCAGTAGAGAGTGCAGCAGTTATTAATCCACCCCAGCGTGGCGGATTGATTTCAAATAGAATAGGTAGTTCAGTCTGACTAGAAGCTGAGAAAGGTAGGCAGGCAGGCAGAGAGATGTGTTTAGTTTGCTGGACTAGTATTTGTAATAGTAATTAAAAAAAACAAAAACGAATGTTTGCTTCTGCAATGACAGGGGACATTATGACAGGGGACGCTGATGGACATTATGTATTCCAAGACCACATGATGGCCATCAGTGCCCCCTGTCATAATGTCTCGTGTCAGTGCAGAAGCCGGGGGGGGGCAGGGAACACCGATGGACATTGTACACCACCACCCGCAATGGTTTTTGGGGTCCCCCGCTCTTCTGGGGGACCCGGGACCATGGCAATATGGATGGAGCCTCATCACAGCACAGCAGCCCCCACTGGACCCCAGGCTGAGGATCCACTCCAGTTCTCAATAAGATAGGCATAATGGGTGGATCTTACAAAAATTTTAAAAGTAACCATTTTTGGGGATTGTGTATGTGTGAGTGTGTGTGTGAGATTGTCTCTGTCAGTGTTTTTGAGGGTCTGTTCACACTAGTGCAGTGCCTTGATCGCACAGTCCAGTGCGATTAACGCACTGTACCATGCAAAATCGCCCCTACTGCGAATTCTGGTGCAGGAGGTGTGTTGCATTGCCGTTCATTTGAATGGCACCACAAACATCTCCTACCCACAGTCTGATCACCCGCACCAGAATGCGCTGTACCATAATGCTGTGTGTTCCAGTGCGGTGTGACTTGGGTCATGACTTAATGACCAAGGACAAATGTGGGTACTGAGGTTACACAGGTTGAAAACCACTGCGTTTTTTTGCCTTCCTCTGGATCAACAGTGGATAACTGTTGGCATAGCGTTCTGTTTTAGGTTTTACTTCTCTTATCTCTATAGGTTGAACTCGATGGACTTGTGTCTTTTTTTAACCTAGATAACTATGTAACTATGTAAGAGGGAATTTAGTAATGGAACTCCCCATATTTCTCTCAGTACAGTTTTCAATAAATTACATTGTTTAAAAATTAGACATGTAAGTTTCATTTCGTTCCGAATGCGGATTACATTTCGTGAATTCCAATGAGGTAGAATGAAAACAAATGTTCTCCTAACAACATTTTCGGGTTAACCTGAATAACGTTCATAATTAAACTAAATTGGACACGTGACATTTTCTGGCCAATCGGAAAACCCCTTATGAAACTAAAATGAAATTCCAAAAGATCCAAATCTGAATAACAAAACGGCATTCGGACCCGAAACCAGAAGACCAAAAGAATGAAAAATACGAAACAAAATGAATTTTTTAGATGGCTTACATGTCTATTAAAAATTTTATTGAATGCTGTCCTCATTCATAACCTTCTGCTAAGTTCTCTGTACTGTGTTAGCACCTAATGAATAAATTAGATAGTAGATAAGTGGTTCATGAATGACATGCTAAGCAGCTGTTAAGTGATGTACAGTTAATCCTTTTCTTCTCGTTTTTTTTTTTTGCATCAGAATGAATTTGTCTTCATTTTGTACAAACATCATTCCAGTTTACAAAATGACATATACAAATGGCTGTTTACTCATTATGTGCTCATATTTGTTAACTATTCACTGTGAGTCACCCCAACTACAATAAGAAAAGGATATGAATAATTGCACTAGCTATTTTGGTGGAGTGCAAAGAGCCGGGCCAGCAACTAGAAATGGCTCCACTTCACAGTGGAGCCTGAGATGAGCCACTCCTTGTATAGAGTGAGGGGAGAGCCTTCCTCTCAGCTGTCACAGGAGTTCCAGCACAGTACTGTGAAGTGACAGGTTCAGTAAAGAAAACCTGTCACCTCCAAATGCTATCATACATGGGCTTGTTAGCTCCTGTGTGATAGCAATAAAGTTAAGTTAAAAAAAATTAAACAAATTAAATAGTTTAAAAAAAAAAAAGTAATTAATAATAATAAACAATAATAACATAAAAAATGATAAACAATAAAAAAAGTAAAAGATAAGATAAATAAAAAATTTAAAAATAAATAAGAATTAAAAAAATAAGAAAGTGATAGAAAAGTAAAATAAAAATAAATAAGCATAAAAACAAATGTAATCTAACCCTGCCACCCCAGCCATCTGGTTGCCGTTCTCCATTGCGGGGGTAGGGATGGGGCAGGGAAGAGGGCGAATTCAGGAACCTGGCCTGGTGAGATTGGTGCTTTCTGGAACCTGCTGCAGTTGATTACAGAGAACTAACATTAAAGCAAACATTACCTTTGCCAATACAGTGTAGAGCAATAGGTTTGCTTTTATGTCCCTGTCACAATCAGCAAATGGGCACCTTTCCTTCACTCTTCAACTGTTTTTTTTTTCCAGCAATGGGAGCGAGGATAAGAAACTGTGTGAGAACTCTGAGATACTAGTCGGATCTTACACAGGGCTGAGGACTCTCTCCCATATGAGGCCCCGTTCACATATAGCAAATTGTCGCACGATTTCCGCCGCGATATCGCGCATTTTTGCCGCGCGATATCGCGAGAAGTCGCCGGCCAATGCTATTCAATGGAGCTGTCTTAACTCCATGTCGCGCGTCGCTCGTCGCGGTCGCAAGTCGCTTCTACCGGACCCTTTTTTTGGCGGATTTTGCGCGATTTTGCTTTTTTTCTATGGAGCCCGACGGAGAAGGTCGCGCTACCGTCGCTGGATCATCGCTGGATCGTCGCTGGAACGTCGCCCCGAAAGTCTCGCTATCCCGGCCGCTGCAAAGGTATGTTGCTATATGTGAACGGGGTCTTAGACAGCGCTCAGCCAATACCAAAGAATAAGCCCTTTCACAAAAGAAGAAGAGTAAATAACAAGCTCCCCCATACCTAGCAGCAGCTAGGGGTATTTTATTTTCTCTCTGTAGCTGATACGCTATCAGTGTTAATGTCTGTGTGTTTATAATGTCAGTATATGTGTTTGTGATGGTTTCTTTGTATGCAATGGCAGTGTATTTTTATTTGAGGGTTTGTTTGTGTGTGTTGTCAGGATTTCTGCAAGTGATGTCGGTATTAGGGATGCACCGATAGCATTTTTCAAGTGCAAGTACTGTTCCTCAGGTACCAGGGCCGAGTCACAGCTGCAACCTCTGTGACCCTAGTAGTTTTGCCACTGACTCAATACTGTAGATGGACTACAAATCCCAGCAATACATTATACAGCAATGCAGAATATGACCTGCTGTAGAAGACTACAAATCCCAGCAATACATTATACAGTAACGAAGAAGGCACCGGCTATAGAGGACTACAAATCTCAGCAATCCATTATACAGCAATACAGAATACCACCAACTATAGAGGACTACAAATTCCAGCAGTACATTATACAGCAATGCAGAATAATATGTAGCTACATACTCTGTGTTTCTCACCAGGGATGTGCGGCACTCAGGAGGCTGTGCAGGGTCTCACCAGGGCTGTAACATGGTCACAGGAGGCTGTGGGTGGTCTCAGGAGGTCATGCCGTTTCACTAGGGCTGAGCAGGGTCTCAGGAGGATGTTTGGGGCTCACTAGGGCTGCATGCAGCTCTAACCAAAGCTGCATTCGGGTCTCGCCAGAGCTGTACCGGAAAGTGCTGGGCTCTCCAGGGCTGTACGGGTGGGTGTGGGGCTGTCCAGGGCTGTTCCGGTCCCTGTGGGCAGCGGGAAGGAGGAGGTGATGTGGGGCCAGACCGGCGTTGTCAAAGACAGCCGTCTTAAGGTCCCCACAAGGTTGCGTGGGACCTCAGGCAGCCGAATCTATTTAAACATTTAAAGCGCCAGTATCAGCGCTTAGTATTGTGGAATTTTAAGGAGTTCATGTACTCGTGAAAATGCTCAGTATCGGCACTGGTATCAATACTAGTATTGGTATCAGTGCATTCCTAGTCATTATGTGTGTTTAATGTTCCTGTGTTTGTCATATCAGTATGTATACATGTGTATATGTGTGCAGTGTCAGTATATGTATTGACTTTTTTTCTCACAGGTTTTAATTTTAATCATAGAGGACCAACAGATTCACACATTCACTCACACACACTAATATTATTATTATTATACAGGATTTATATAGCGCCAACAGTTTGCGCAGCGCTTTACAATACACACACACTAATACACACACACCCAAACACACACACAATAATAAACACACACACACCCAAACACACATAAATCAACATACACAGACACTCACACCTTCTTAAAATAAAAGAAAGAACCCACTCATCTGCTTACATTTTTTGCAGGGAGGGGACACATGCCCTGGCAGTTCAGTGGTTAATTAGTATGGTCTGCATCTTTAGCTAGTGCAGACATTACTAATCCTTCTTTTCAGCCAGAGCTCAGTGAAGGCTGTCAGAATGCACGTTGCTATGCAGTTTTCATCTGACAGAAATGCAGACCTTGAAGGTGCTCCCCTAAGTCAGGTACTGTGACTGTGTGCCTGGCTTGCCAGGCAATATGCATCCCACAAACCACCCTAATGACCAATGGTATTTTTTTAGGCTGTGCCTCAGATAGTATAAAATAGTATTTTTTACATGTGTTGAAATTGATTTCTAGTGTTTTGGGCCCTAAAGTATTATGAAATAAAGCCCCTCTTAAAATCCTAACCCCCTGCCTTGTACCTTTTCCACATTTTGTCCTCTGTTCTGAATAAAAGCCAGAGAACATTATGGGATACATGGGGAGAAGACCCAAGGGAGATTTTTTATAACTATTACTAAAAGCTTGCTGACATCTTGGGCCTTCTCCTTTTATATGTGTTTGCTGTTGGCCTTCACCTCCAGCTCTGTATGCATGGCCATGTGTGTTGGCACAAGTCTTAAATAGACAGCCCTGCAACACCTTTCACCAAGGTGAGGTGGGATCAGACAGATGGAGGCTGAGTGCATTTATCTTCACTGGTGTTAGATATCTGTTGGGCCAGGTATAATCTAACATATTACCTACTTTAATTGACGTATCCTGGCATCGATTGGGTTTCATCGACCGGGGCTAAGGTGACAGCCAAACAGCACAGCCAAGGGCAATTTGAAAAAGCAGTGCTGTTGAAAAATAAATTAATAATAATGATGATTTTTCCACTGCCCTAGAAAGGTAAGCCCTAAGAGACCTTACCTGACCTATTGCAGAATTGGGGCTGTTAAAGAATAGATCTTGTGTGCAACAAACCAAGACCAACTCATTAGGTAATGGAGCTATCTTTAATGAGAGCTGCTCCAATTGAGAAGCATGTCATGGAGATGCTGAATAAACTTGGTGCCAAGTGTGTAAGGTTATAAAATTAACCTGTACACTACAAGCTGGGAGTCCATTAGGAGGGTCCAGATCACGTGTCAATATTTATCGAATAAAATTCAGACAATTACAAAATATCACCCCCTCCCACCTTGTGCAATTTGATTTAGCATCATGAAGAACGATCTTCCTGGCCAATAGGAATACCATAAGTGGGAGGCAGTAGGGCAAACTGTAAGTCTGTGAATTGTCCTGGATCTTGTAGGACATAGACATTGTGGGACAGTGCTCAGTATTCCAGGGCTGACACTTACACATCTCCACGCCCAGGTCTTAGCAATCTGGAACGCTCTGGCCAGAAAGGGGGTGGAAGGCCATTAAAGGGACGGCCCTGCATGCATAGGCACTGTTTAAGTAAAGAGCTACTGTAGAAAAAGTTAACTGTTTTCATGGGGTGAGGTTAATTTTTTATATGACAATATTATATATATATATATAGTGAGAATTAGCTCCAAACGGTAGCACAGTAAGGGCATTAAAAAACTCAAAAGGAAAAGTCCACACAGGTGTTCCCTCACAGGGGTTTTCAAACATAAAGTACAGTTTTCTGTCATCAAACAAAACATTTTTAAGTCTCACCGGCTTCAGGTAGTTCTTTTAACCAAAACGCCTGGCCACAAAGGCTTGTCCTTTGTCCTCTTGCCACACAGGCTTGTCTTTGCCACACAGGTGAACTGCTCCCCAGTCCGCCAGACACACGGACTGGTTTCATGGAGGAGCTGCTTTTTGAGGAGGCTGGGAGTACTTGTAGAGGCCCTAACAAGCTAGTTAGCTTCAGCTGGGCTTGTTACCTCCAAGGCTCCAGCCCTCTCAGCACTTCCCCCTAGAAGACAACCTTTAGTATAATGCCTGAACCTGGCATATACATCTCTGCCATCCTGGCTAGACCCAGATGTTTTTATCAGCCTGCTGCCACAAATTATATATATATATA